>NC_133617.1:89041010-89247275 GCF_048593235.1 Sminthopsis crassicaudata
TGCTCTGATTTTTGTCTCCTAACATTATTCATAAAATAAAACAATGCTTATTAAAAATAAATAAAATTACTATAATAAAAAGAACTTAAGCCTGAAAAAAATAAGAGACTTCCACAAACAACTATGGGTAATAGTGAGTTTAGTGAAATTGAGATCTTTATCAGAAATACTGGCTGTAAAGATTTTCCCCCAGCTTTGTGTTTCCATTTTAAACTTGTTTCTACTGGTTGGAAGTATCTTATTGATCATATTCATAGATAGATAAGATACTTTTTTTATTCACAATTCTATAAATTGTATTGCATTTTTCGTGTATATTATTTCTCCAACAAAAATGCAAACTTTAAAAACAAGCAGAATTATGATCAAACATAATGAAGCAAATTGTGGAAATTTTGAAGGTAATAGGCTTCCTAGTGGAATATTTAGACTCTTCAATATGTGGAAGTTTACTTTCGTGAAAATGGACAAAATTCTTCAATTTTTTTTTTAATTTGAAACTGTGCCAATCTCATTTATAAAAGTTTTTGAATTTGTGTTCTTTCTGTCTTTATAAAAACTTGAGTACATTTTTATCATAATACTAAGACAGACAGGGCAAATATTATTAACCTGTGCTTTAGAAGAGTAATCTTAGACAGCATTCAATAAGTTTTGTCTTTTCCACCTTTGTAGAAAACCTTATACTTTTCAAAATCCTATGTTCATCACTGTCCTATGAGATAACAAAGTCATTATTATCCCTTTTTACAGAAGAAATGTGCAGTATTTGATAATTTTTTTTCTATATTTTTACAGAACTTTCAACACTTTTTTCACAATAACCCTAGGGGAAATAGGTAGGACTAAAGTATTACCTTCTCTAATTAACAGATAAAGAAGGAATAGATATGGAATCAATTGACATAATTGTTTGGTTTGAAGTTAGGAAGGCCTATGTTTAATTTTACCTCATTCTGACACTTATTAGCTGTCATCCAGAGAAAGTCTTTCTGCCTCAAACAATTCCCATAGATTTAGCTAAGTCACAGATAGGTGTCAGCAGCAACAGAGAAGGGTCACAACCTAAGAATTCATCATGTTGAAAATGAAAAAAGACCCAGTTACTTCCCTTCAGTATAGAAAAGAATAGCATGATTCAGAAGAGAAATTGACATGGTCTATAAATGTAATGTAATATTTTTGTTTTATATATGGTTATTTTCCTTTGTTTTTTAAGATGACCAAAATGACATCACTATGAGACTCAAGTTACTCTCTGACTATGGCTGATCACACAAATATGACCTGTGAATGCTCTTTCACAAGTGGGGCACAGATAATTCATATGGACATTTGGGGTAGCTTCTTTAATTTTGCATATTTCTCATTTCCTTTGGGCTACTTCAATTCTGCTTTGCTCCTAGAACACATCACTTTCTGTTGTACAATTAAATGGCAGAGCTGAGACTTAATCTCTGATCTGTAGTGAGCTGTCGTCTCCAGAAGCTGCTGGATCGCTCTCTGGGAAGAGATCTGCTGTGTCTACTCAAATCTCTCAGACAGATTCTTCTTCCTGTACCGAACCGTTGTCTCCAGGTAGTTGCTGTTAACTCTTGTCCTTAGAAGTGACTTCCCTTCCTGCAGAGAGCCCCGTCAGGGCTGATGTAATGCAGAGTCTTTCTCTTGAATCCTGGCTCTGAATCTCCTCCAGCTCTTATCCTTCTCCAGGCCGATCTGCTCTCTGGGCCCAGTGCTGTCTCTTTTTATCCTCCCAGAGAATGGGCGTGGGATAATGCAAGGGCTTCTGGGAAGAACCACCCCAGCCAATGAGCTTGCCCCCTCTATCAAGTCAACCTGAGTTCTCACCTTGTAAGAATCCAGAAGACCTGAATTCTCACCTTGTCACTGTCCAGACAACCTGAGTTCTCACTTAGTAATCCTAACCCCCCAGCCCAAAATCATTGCTCTTTCTGGAATACATAAGTTGCCTACATTTTCTAAGGATTTGGTCTTCTAAGGATCCTGAACTGGTCTGCAGAAGGGAAGTGATCTAACTGAAGAATGATCTATGCTCAGTATTCATTTTTGTAACATTTTGTGTTCCAAATTTTTTCTCTGTCCCTCCCTTACCTCTCCTCTTCTTTAGACAGCAAGCAATCTGATATAGGTTATATATATATATATATATATATATATATATATATATATATATATATATATATATATATATATGTGTGTGTGTGTGTGTGTGTGTGTGTGTGTGTGTATATACATATATGTATATACGTGTATATATATATATATATACACACACACACACACACACACACACACACAATAGTTTGAAACATTTTCACATTTGTCATGGTGTGCAAGAAAAATCAGGAAAAAAGGTAAAAATCACAAGAAACAAACAAATAAACAACAAAAACAACATAGAGGAAAATACTAAGTTTTGATCCACATTCAGTCTCCATATTTCTTTGAATGTATATGCTTGATATGTTTCTATTCTATGGAAGTGTCTTAGATCACCACATTTCTGAGAAGAGTTAAGTCTAACACAGTTGATTGTTAAATAATCTTACAGTTAATGTGAACAGTTTTCTGTTGGTTCTGCTCACTTCACTCAGCATCAGTTCATTTAAGTCTTTCCAGAATTTCTGAAATCATCCCAGTCATCATTTATTCACTTGCCAAAAATTATTTTATGTAGAACTCACACAGGACAAGTGCTCACAAGCTGATCTTAAGGTACATAAGCTGATTGTATGACATGGGAGACACTGGTATAGTAGTGCCCAGCATGACCCAATCAGAGGAGGTTCTGTGTTCTCTGAGCAAAACAGAATTGAATTAGTCCAAAGGAAATGCAAAATATGCAAAGTTATAGAAGCCACTCCAAATATTCATATGGATTATTATATCTGACTTGTGGCAAAGCATACTGAGCTCATATTGGTCTAAACAGCCACAGTCTAACACACTGTAACTCAACTTTAACATACTGATATCCTATTGGTCCTCTTAGAAAATGAATGCTATAGAACAATAATATTCCATTACATTGATATACCATAACTAATTGAGTTATTCTTCAACTGATAGGCATCAACTAAGTTTCCAATTCCTTGCCACTACAAAACAACGACAACAAAAACAACAACAACAACAAACAATAAAAACTGCTACAAACATTTTTGCACATGTGGAACCTTTTCTCTCTTTTGAGAAGGATGATCTACTCTCAAAATATGCCCCAATTTTCAGGAAAAGAACAGAAAAGAGAGATGCTATTTGGTAGAAATTCTTTGAAGAAATTAAGTCATGAATGTCAAGCCTAATGTCACCATGAAATTTTAATGTGTATTTATTATGGTGACAATATCTTTATGATAACATTTTTTAATAGTAATAAAACCACTGGCACCAAATTAATTCTCCTATTTTTCTATACTTTCTTTTCTTTAGTATCTGTGCTGTGTGAGGTCTATGGAAAGAAGGTAGCAAAAAATTGGGGCAGCCAGAAAATGCAGTAGATAGAAGGAAATGGAAAAGCATTTCAATCTTTGCTTAGAAATCCCAAATGGGATCACAAAGAATAGGATACAATTTAACAAAAACAATAAGAAAGCAATAAAATATCTTGTTTCCTTCATCCTGGAATTTGCCTTTTTCTAAACTTTGAAATCATCCCTAAGGCACCTACAGAATTAGCAAGAAGGAGGAGATCCATTTATTTATTTATTTGTTTATTTTTATGAGCTCTACCCTAACTTTATGAGATAGGCAATGCAAGTACTGGGGGCAGCTGGGTGTGGTATGAATAGAGCACCAAGACAAGTCAAGACTGATTTCCTGAATTTAAATTTAGACTGAGATATGTGCTAACTATATGACCCTACTGTGTCATTTAAGCCTGGTTGCCTTAGTTCCTTATTTATAAAATCATCTGGAGAATGTAATGACAAACCACTCCAATAAATTTGTGGAGAAAATCCCAAATGGGGTCATGGAGAATTGTTCATGACTGAACAACTACAAGTGCTATGATCCCATGATACTTGACTCTCAAAGTTAACAATTAACCAAATTTCAATGATTATATTGATATAAGTTTTGTCCCAATACCCAGATAATATGGGTATTGGGCTGAACCTGGACTGAAAATCGGCACACTTGGATTAAATCAAATCCAATTGACCAGATATGATCATTTTGGATACTTGTTCAATAAGCATCTGTTATCTACAAAATCAAATTCAAACTCTTATGGTAGATATTTGTTTTTCTTTTTAGCTAATCTAAGTTACTAAACTCTTGAGCTCAAATGTCTGTCTCAAGGACTTAATTGTGATTTTATCCTCTTTCTCACCTCCTCCCCATCCCTGGTTTGGCCAGTATTCAGTGAAACAAATTGTTTTGTCCCTTTTAACTTAACCTGCTCATTGTATTCATAATCATATGGATTAAAGATCATCAGCACCATATTACTAAAATAATACCTTAACTTCTGTGGCTGCCTTTTGTAATTATATCAAGACTAGGTAGAATGAAGATCTCAGAGTCCCATATATGTGTTCATATTTTCCTTCTCTAACTAATTCAGTAGAGGATAGAGATGGTTTAATTTTTTTTTGGAGGCTAGGGTTAAGTGACTTGCCCAGGGTCACACAGCTAGGAAGTGTTAAGTGTCTGAGACCAGATTTGAACTCCGGTCCTCCTGAATTCAAAGCTGGTGCTCTATCCACTGTGCCACCTAGCTGCCCCTCTCTGAATTTTTCTAAATCCCTCACAATAATTACACAATCCAGCCTCTGAATTAGCTCTGAGCTGGCAGAACCCACAAATATTAGGAGTACAACAAATTATCAGCAGAAGATAATTTCAAAGATCACCAGAAAAGGTCTGTTTCAATTAGAAACATGAGGGAGGTAACCTTACACAAACAGCTGACTACAAACACAAGTACAGACAGCAAAGAGGCTAGGGGTATTGCAGACTCCACCAGCATTGCTGATCCCACATGACAGAGAATCTACAGGGAGAAATCCACAGGGACATCCAATACAAACAGTGAGAGTGCATGTATAATCAGATTTTACTGTTATAATATAAAAAGAAACTAGAGATGTAAAAGGGATTATAACAGAAAAAAAGGGGAAAATTGGAGATAAAATGAGGGAAATTACATCTCAAGAAATGGCAAAGAAAAAAGATTATAATTGAGAGAAAGAAGAGAGGGTGACAAATAATGTGTGAATCTTACTCTCATCAGATTTGGTCCAAAGAAAGAATATTAGATATATTTGGTTTCACTGAGAAATATTTCTCATCTTATAGAAAAGTGGGAGGGGAAAGGGGAAAAAGGAAGGGATAGGCTAAATAGAAGGGGAAAGAGAAATAGTAGGGGAAAAGTATAAGAAAGCAAAGGTTCTCTAAAAGGAAAAGACTGCTTGAGGCAAGTAGTGTCATAAGTAAAACATGGGAGAAGAGGGAAAGGGGAAAAGGAAAGAGAAAAGTATAATTTGAGGTTAATACAATGGCAGGGAATACAGATTAGTAGTTTTAACTGTAAATGTCAATAGAATGAAATGTAAGCAGATAGCAAACTGGATTAAAAGTTAGAATCCTGCAATATGTTGTTTACAAGAAACACATTTAAAACACAGTGATATATAAGATACATACAAGTAAAGGTAAAAGGCTGGAGAAGAATCTATTATGCTTTAGGTAAAATTAAAAAAAAATAAAAAAATAAAAAAAAAACAGGGATAATCATCCTGATCTCCTATCAAGCAAAAACAAAAATTGATCTAATTAAAAAAAGATAAACAACCAAACTATATTTTGCTAAAGGGTACCACAGATAATGAATCAATATCAATATTAAACATATATACACCAAGTGGTGTAGCATCTAAATTCCTAAAGGAGAAGTTGAGAGAGTTGCAAGAAGAGTTGCTCTCTCAGAACTAGATAAATAAAATGAAAAAATAAATAGGAAGTTAAAAAGGTAAACAGAATATTAGGAAAAAAAACAGCTAGATATGATAGATCTTTAGAGAAAATTGAATGGAGACACAATCAATAATTTCATTCAAGTGAATGACAATAATGAGACAAAATTTGTGGGATGCAGCCAAGGTGGTAATAAGGAGAAATTTTATATCTCTAGATACCTACATGCATAAAATAGAGAAAGAGAAGATCAATAAATTGGGCTTGCAACTAAATAAGCTAATAAAAGAATAAATTAAAAACTCCCAATAAAATACTAAACTTGAAATTCTAAAAATAAAAGGATTGATTAATAAAATTGAAACCAAAAAACTTATTGAATTAATAACTCAAACTAACAGTTGGTTTTATGAAAAAAAACCAACAAAATAGCTAAGCCCTTAGTTAATTTGATTAGAAAAAAGAAAGAGTTAAATCAGAGTGTTAGTCTCAAAAATGAAAAGGGAGAACTACCCACCAATGAAGAGGAAACTAGAACAATTATCAGGTGTTACTTTGCCCAACTTTATGGAAATAAATTTGACAACCTAAGTGAAATGGAGGAATACAAACAGAATATAGATTGTCCAGATTAACACAACAGGAAATAAATTACTAAAATAGCTCCATTTTGGAAAAATAAATAGAACAAACTATTAATCAACTCACTAAGAAAAAATCCTCAGGACCAGATGGATTTACATGTGAATTCTACCAACATTTATTGAACAGTTAACTCCACTACTATATAAACTATTTGAAAAAATAGGGAATGAAGGACTCCTACCAAATTCCTTTTATGACACAGACATGATACTGATACCTAAACCTGGTAGAATGAAAACAGAAAAAGAAAATTATAGACCAATCTTCCTAATGAATATTGATCCAAAATTTTAAATAAAATATTTGCAAAGAGATTACAGATCATCATTCCCAGGATAATACAGTGCAACCAAATAGGATTTATACCAGCAATGCAGGGCTGGTTCAATATTAGGAAAACTATTAGTATAATCGACTATATCAATAATAAAATTTACAAAAAAAAAATATGGTTATCTCAATAGAGCAGAAAAAGCATTTGATAAAATCCAGCACGCATTCCTAATGAAAAGACTAGAGAGGACTTCTGGCCAAGATGGAGGCATGGAGGCAGACAGCTGTTTGAGTTCTGCATTTTCTCTCAGGATTTACTTCAGGACAAGCCTTGGAATTAATGCTTGACCGGAAAAGAAACCCACGAATAATCACCAACAGAAGACATCCTTGAAATTTGCCAGAGAAGGTCTGTGTTTGCTTGGGGGAGGGTTGAACAGACTGGGCACAGGCTGAGGGCAGCAGCCAGAGAGAGGCAGGCAGCTCACACAGTCCCGACCAGAGCAGGGAAGGGTGCGATCTCTTCCATTTCTGCAAAAAGACTTTTAACCCAGTGTTGATGTTCTGTCTTTGCAGCAAACCAGGAGCAGCAGAGAAGGGGTAAACATTGGAGGTAAAGAATAAAACCCCAGAAAACTAGCTTCTCGTGGGACCCGGCCACCCCTACCCCCACTGGAAGTGACTCAGCACATTCTTAGAGCCTCAGAGCACAGCCATTGCTGTCCTGTTAGTGCCTCAGTGCTGTTTCCCTCAGTCTGTAGAGAAAGCCTGATAACACCATCCAGCCCCATCCCTCCAGAAACAGACCAATTGTTTCTCTTGTCAATTTGTTTTCTTCGATTCCTGCTCTGACAAAATGAACAAAAAATTTAAAAGGGGTCTAACCATTGACAGCATCTGTATGGAGAGAAAGCAGACTTCAAATACTGAGGAGACTAAAAGCAGATTGTCTTCAGAGGAATCCCCTAAGAAGGAAATGATCTGCTCCTCAATACAAAAGAATCTCATAGAGGGAATCAAAAAGGCTCTCACACAAGAGCTAGAAGAGAAATGGGAAAAGGAAAGGGAAGCTTGGCAAGAGAGCCTGGAGAAGTTATCCAGAGTGGATAAAGAGACCAAATCATTGAGAAATAAAATTAGTGAATTAGAAAAGGTAAACTACTCCGAGGAAAACAAGATTAGTGAGCTGGAAAAAGAAAACAGCTCTCTAAAAAATAAAATGGATGAAATGGAAAAAAATTCCATAGAGGATAAAAACTTAATTGGACAATTACAAAAAGATATAAAAAAAGCGAGTGAAGAAAATACATCATTGAAAATTAGAATGCAACATTTAGAAATGAATGACTCAAGGAAAAACCAAGAAGTAGTCAACCAAAACCAGAAAAATGAAACAATTGAAAAGAATGTCAAGTACCTTATTGGAAAGACAACAGACCTGGAAAACAGATCCAGGAGAGACAATTTGAGAATAATTGGACTCCCTGAAAAATGTGAGGAAAAAAAGAGCCTGGACACTATTTTCCAGGAAATTATCAAAGAGAACTGCCAGACATTTTAGAAACAGAGGGTAAAATAGACATTGAAAAAATTCATCAATCACCTACTGAAAAGGACCCTAAAATCAAAACACCAAGAAATATACTGACCAAGTTCAAAAACCATCAGACAAAGGAAAAAATACTGGAAGCTTCTAGAAAAAAGCAATTCATATATGAAGGAGCCACAATAAGGATAACCCAAGATCTAGCAGAATGCACATTAAAAGAATGAAGGGCCTGGAATATGATATTCCAAAAGGCTAAGGAATTTGGTATGCAGCCAAGAATAACTTACCCAGCAAAAATGAGCATCGTTTTCCAGGGAAGAAGATGGACATTTAACAAAATAAATGAATTCCATCTATTCTTGATGAAAAAACCATATCTACATAAAATGTATGATCTTCAAATATAGAACTCAAGAGATTTCTAAAAAGGTAAAAAAATCTTGAGAACTATATTTTTGCCATAAAGATACGTAAAGAACACATGTATAATTTGTCCTAGAAACTAGAGGTGGAAAGGAAATTATATCATAAAAAAGTGTAAAGTGGTGGTACTACATCTCATGAAGAGGCAAAGGTAACCTATTATATCTGAGAGAAAGAAAGAAGGGGGGTGAACATAGTGTGTATCAATAGACATATTTGATTTATGATGAAACTTCTTCCACTTCATTGAAAAGTGAGAGGGAAGGAGTAAGCTAAGGGGAAGGGAATACAGAAATTGTGAGAAAAAGGGGTAAAATAAGGGGAGGAACTTTAAGGTGGGGGAGGAATACTAAAAAGGGAGGGCTGTGAAAAGCAAGTGGTGTTCACAAGTTTAATACTGGATAGGGGGGTAAGAGGGAAGGAAAGGAGAAAAGCATAAGCAGGGGTTAACAGGATGGCAAGCAATATAAAATTAGTCATTCTAGCCATAAAAGTGAGTGGGGTAAACTTCCTCATAAAGAGGAAGCAGTTAGCAGATTGGATTAAAAGTCAGAACCTACCATATGTTGTTTATAGGAAACACACCTGAAACAGGATGATACATTTAAACTAAAAGTAAAAGGGTGGAGCAGAATCTACTATGCTTCAGGTGAAGCCAAAAAAGCAGGGGTAGCCATTCTCATCTCAGATCAAGCAAAAACAAAAATTGATCTAATTAAAAGAGATAAGGAAGGGCATTATATCCTGCTAAAGGATAGCATAGATAATGAAGCAGTATCAATATTAAACATATACACACCAAGTGGTACAGCATCTAAATTCTTAAAAGAGAAATTACGAGAGCTGCAAAAAGAAATAGAAAGCAAAAATATAATAGTGGGAGATCTCAACCTTGCACTCTCAGAATTAGATAAATAAAACCACAAAATAAATAAGAAAAAAGTCAAAGAGGTAAATAGAATACTAGAAAAGTTTGATATGATAGATCTTTGGCGAAAACTAAATGGAGACAGAAAAGAGTACACTTTCTACTCAGCAGTTCATGGAACCTATACAAAAATTGATCATATACTAGGACTCAAATATACTCAAAATCAAACGCAGTAAGGCAGAAATAGTAAATGCATCCTTTTCAGACCACAATGCAATTAAAATTACATTTAATAAAAAGCCAGGGGAAAATAGACCAAAAAATAATTGGAAACTAAATAATCTTATACTAAAGAATGATTGGGTAAAATAGCTACTTACATAGACATAATTAATAACTTCACCCAAGAAAATGACAATAATGAGACATCATACCAAAATGTGTGGGATACAGCCAAAGCAGTAATAAGGGGAAGTTTTATATCTCTAGAGGCCTACTTGCATAAAATAGAGAAAGAGAGGGTCAACAAATTGGTCTTACAACTAAAATTGCTAGAAAAGGAACAAATTAAAAACCCCCAGACAAACACAAAACTTGAAATTCTAAAAATAAAAGGTGAGATTAATAAAATTGAAAGTAAAAAGACTATTGAATTAATTAATAAAACTAACAGTTGGTTCTATGAAAAAAACAACAAAATAGACAAACCCTTAGTAAATCTGATTAAAAAAAGGAAAGAAGAAAAGCAAATTGTTAGTTTTGAAAATGAAAAAGGAGAACTCACCACTAATGAAGAGGAAATTAGAACAATAGTTAGGAGCTACTTTGCTCAACTGTATGCCAATAAATTTGATAACTTAAGTGAAATGGAAGAATACCTTCAAAAATATAGCTTGCCCAGATTAACAGAGGAAGAAGTAAATAGTCGAAATAGTCCCATTTCAGAAAAAGAAATAGAACAAGCTATTAACCAACTCCCTAAGAAAAAATCCCCAGGACCAGATGGAATTACATGTGAATTCTACCAAATATTTAAAGAACAATTAACTCCAATGCTATATAAACTATTTGAAAAAATAGGGATTGGAGAAGTCCTAGCAAATTCCTTTTATGACACAGACACGGTACTGATACCTAAACCAGGTAGGCTGAAAACTGAGAAAGAAAAGTATAGATCAATCTCCCTAATGAATATTGATGCTGAAATCTTAAATAAAATATTAGCATAAAGACTACAGAAAATCAACCCCAGGATAATACACTATGACCAAGTGGGATTTATACCAGGAATGCAGGGCTAGTTCAATACTAGGAAAACTATTAGCATAATCAACTATATCTATAACCAAATTAACAAAAACCATATGATTATCTCAATAGGTGCAGAAAAAATATTTGATAAAATCCGACATCCATTCCTACTAAAAACACTTGAGAGTATAGGAATAAATGGACAATTCCTTAAAATAATAAGAAGCATATATTTAAAACCATCAGTAAACATAATATGTAATGGCGATAAACTTGAACCTTTCCCAGTAAGATCAGGAGTGAAACAGGGTTGCCCACTATCACCATTACTATTCAATATTGTACTAGAAACACTAGCCTCGGCAATAAGAGCTGAGAAAGAGATTCAAGGAATTAGAGTAGGTAATAAGGAAATCAAACTGGGACACTGATGCATTGTTGGTGGAGTTGTGGAAGAATCCAACCATTCTGGAGAGCAATCTGGAATTATGCCCAAAAAGTTATCACAAAATGTACATACCTTTTGATCCAGCAGTGACACTACTGGGCTTATATCCCAAGGAAATACTAAAAAAGGGAAAGGGACGTGTATGTGCCAAAATGTTTGTGGCAGCCCTTTTTGTAGTGGCTAGAAACTGGAAGAATGGTTGGGTAAATTATGGCATATGAATAATATGGAATATTATTGTTCTGTAAGAAATAACCAGCAGGAGGAATACAGAGAGGCTTGGAGAGACTTACATCAACTGATGTTGAGTGAAACGAGCAGAACTAGGCGATCATTATACACTTCAACAATGATACTGTATGAGGATGTATTCTGATGGAAGTGGATATCTTCAACACAGAGAAGAGCTAATCCAATTCCAATTGATCAATGATGGACAGAATCAGCTATACCCAGAAAAAGAACAGGGAAATGAGTGTAAACTGTTAGCATTTTTTGTTTTTCTCCCTAGGTTATGTTTATCTTCGGAATCCAATTCTTCCTTTGTAACAACCACAACAACAACAACAAAATTCGGTTCTGCACATATATATTGTACCTAGGATATACTATAACATATACTATAACATGTGTGGGAATGCCTGCCATCTAGGAGAGGGGCTGGAGAGAAGTAGGGGAAAATTCAGAACAGAAGGGAGTACAAGGGATAATATTTTTAAAAATGTTATAATTATAAAATTAATAAAAAAATATAAAAAAAGAAAAGACTAGAGAGTATAGGAATGAATGGACTTTCCCTTAAAATAGTCAGTAGCATCTAGTTAAAACCATCATCAAGCATCTTATATAATGGGAATGAACTAGAACCATTCCCAGGGTTGAAACAAGTTTGCCCACTATCATCATTGCTATTCAATATTGTATTAGAAATGCTAGCCTTGGCAATAAGAGAAGAAAAAGAGATTAAAGGAATTAGAGTAGATAATTAGGAAAGCAAATTATCACTGTTTGCAGATGATATGATGATATACTTAAAGAACCCCAGAAAATCAATTAAAAAGCTATTAGAATTAATCCAAAACTTTAGCAAAGTTGCAGGACACAAAATAAATCCACTTAAATTATCAGCTTTCTTATACATCACTAACAAAATCCAACAGCAAAAGATGCAAAGAGAAATTCTATTTAAAATAACTGTTAATAATATAAAATATCTGGGAATTTATCTGCCAAAGTCAGGAACTATATAATCAAAATTATGAAACACTGTCCACACAAATAAATTCAGATCTAAGGAATTGGAAAAATATCAAGTGCTCCTGGATAGGTTAAGCAAATATGATAAAGATTACAATACTCCCTAAACAAATGTATGTATTTAGTGCTATAATAATCAAACTCTCAAGAAGCTATCTTACTGATATAGAAAAAAATAACAACAAAATTCATCTGGAAGAACAAAATGTCAAGAATTTCAAAGGAATTAATGAAGAGAAAAGCAAATGAAGATGGCTTAGCTGTACCAGATCTAAAACTATTATAAAACAGTGGTTATCAAAATCATTTGGTACTGGGCTAACAGAGAAATTGATCAGCGGAATAGGTTAGGGTCATAGAACAAAATAGGCAATTACTATATCAATATAATATTTGACAAACCCGAAGGCTCCACCTTTTGGGATAAGAATTCACTATTTGACAAAAACTGATGGGAAAATTGGAAACTAGTATCGTAGAAAGTAGGTATACATGCACACCTAACACCATATACCAAGATAAGGTCAAAAAGGGTCCATGATCTAGACATATTGATGCTATAAACAAATTAGAAGAACATAAGATAGTTTACTTCTCAGTTTTGTGGAGGAGGAAGACATTTGTGACCAAAGAAGAACTAGAGATCATTATTGATCATAAAATACATAATTTTGATTATATTAAGCTAAAAAGTTTTTGTACAAACAAAAGTAATGCAGACAAGATTAGAAGAGAAGCAATAAACTGGGAAAACCTTTTTACATTCAAGGGATCTGATAAAAGTCTCATTTCTAAAATATATAGAGAATTGACTTAAATTTATAATACTTCAAGCCATTCTCCAATTGATAAATGGTCAAAGAATATGAACAAACAATTTTCAGATGAAGAAATTGAAACTTTTGTAGCCAAATCAATATTGATCAAAGAAATGCAAATTAAGACAACTCTGAGATAACACTATATACCTGTCAGATTGGCTAAGATGACAGGAAAAGATAATGACAAATGTTGGAGGGGATGTGGGAAAACTGGGACACTGATAAATTGTTGGTGGAGTTGTGAACGGATCCAACCATTCTGGAAAGTAATTGGAACTATGCTCAAAAAGTTATCAAACTGTGTATACCCTTTGATCCAGCAGTGTTTCTACTGAAATTATACCCCAAAGATATATTAAAGAAGGGAAAGGAACCCACATGTACAAAAACGTTTGTGGCAGCCCTCTTTGTAGTGGCAAGAAACTGGAAACTGATGGATGCCTATCAATTAGAGAATGGCTGGATAAATTATGGTATATGAATGCTGTGGAAAACTATTGTTCTGTAAGAAACGACCAGCAGGTCAATTTTAGAGTAGCCTGGAGAGACATACATGAACTGATGCTAAATGAAATGAGCAGAACCAGGAGATCATTATACATGGCAACAATAAGACTATACAACTATCAATTCTGATGGAAGTAACTATCTTCAATAATGAGATGATTCAAATCAGTTCCACTTGTTCAGTGACAAAGAGAGCCATCTACACCCAGAAAGAGAACTGTGGGAACAGAGTGTGGAATACAACATAGCATTCTCACTCTCTCTGTTGTTATTTGCTTGCATTGTGTTTTCTTTCTCAGCTTTTCTTTTTCTTCCTTATTGATCAGATTTTTCTTGTACAACAAGATAATTGTATTAATATGTGTACAACTATTGGATCTAATATGTATTTCAATATATTTAACATGTATTGGACTACCTGCCAGTAGGGGAGGACATGGGGAAAAGGAGGGGAAATTTTGCAATAAAAGGTTATGCAAGGGTCAATGTTGGAAAAATTACCCATGCATATGCTTTGTAAATAAAAAGCTTCAATAAAGAAGAAAAGAAAAGCACGATGGCACATAGTAATGGATGAAGAAGCAGCTATCTCTGGAAGAGAGAGGTCATTTAGTAAATCAGTGGCAGTAGGATCTGGGAATCAGAAAGACCTAAATTGAAATACTGCCTAAGACACTTTCACCTTTAGTAAATCTCATAAATTCCCTGCATTTTACTGTCCTCACCTATAAAACAAACATAATAATAGTATTTGTCTTACAGTGTTATTGAGGAGATAAAATGATGTAATATTCACAAAATGCCTCCCACCCTCAAAGCCTACCATGAAACAATGAAAATTGTTTATTGTAGTGAGGTTTTTAGTTGTTATAGGGCAAATTCCAGAATCAGGTAAATTTTGAGCTCTAACTCTAACACAAATGACTCTGTGATGCTGGACATGTTGCAAACTTTCAATGCACCAAGTAGCATTCTATGTGCTGCAGAACTAGTTCTTATTTGGTATGGTGAAGATAGTTTCAAAGTTAAAATTAAGTGCAGTTAGCAAAGATTTGTTTGCTGCTTATTATATATTAAGGCTGTGCAAACAGCCTTAATATATAATATTATTATATTCTATAATACAATACAAATACAAAGGGAATACAGGGAATACAAAGAAATGAAAAGAAAGACTTGCTCTCAAACAGCTCATATTCTAAAGGAGGAGAAAGTGGTGAAATGGAACAATGATCTCTTTAGCAGGCAGAGCTCTTGAACTCAAAAACTGGCTCTGACATTATCTGTGTGACATTGATTAGTGCACTTAGCTTTCTTGAATCTTTGTTTCCCATTTGTAAAATGAAAGAGTAAAATGAGGCAGATGGTTTATTTGGTCCTTTCTAGCTATGGAGTTATAACTGTATAACCACATGAACTAGGAGAAAAAAAAATAGAGTCTAACTTAAAAAAAAAAAAAAGGAAAAAGCAGTGAGGATGAACAATAGCGAGGTCTGGAATTTCATTGATGGTTTCTACATTTGAATTTGGGGAAGAGCTGAGCCTGCATCCAAATTTTTGTTTTCTTCTTTTTTTTTTTTAAATTTTCCTAAGTACATATCAATAAAGTTTTCAACATTCATTTTTATTCTTTTTTTTTTTTTTTTTTTTTTTGCTGAGGCAATTTGGGTTAAGTAGCTTGTCCAGGGTCACACAGCTAAGAAGTGTTAAGTGTCTGAGACCAGATTTGTATTCAAGTCCTCCTGAATTCATGGCTGGTGCTCTATCCGCTATGCCACTTAGCTGTCCCTCAATATTCATTTTTTTTTTTTAAGATTTTGAGTTGTAAAATTTTTCTTCTTCCTTCTTTTATCCCCTATCTCCAAAACAGGAATCAATCTGATATAGGTTATGCATGTTTAGTCATTTTAAGCATATTTCCACATTTGTCATGTTGTGAAAGAAACATAATAACAAAAGGAGAAAAAAAAAAGAAAAAAAAAGTGAACAAAAAAAGTGAAAACAGAATGCTTTGATATGCATTCGGTATCCTTAGTTCTCTTTCTGGATGCAGGTAGTATTTTCCATTCTAAGTCTATTGGAATTATCTTGAATCAGCATATTGTCAAGAAGAACTAAGCCTATCATAATTGATTATCATAGAATCTTGCTGCTATTGTGTATAATGTTCTCTTGCTTCTGCTAGCTTCACTCAGCATCAGTTCATTATTTTCAAGCTTTTCTGAAATCAGCCTGCTCATCATTTCTTATAGGAAAATTATATTCCAATATATTCACATATTATACAATTTTTTTTATTTTCAAGTGAGAATTCCTGAGTAGCCCCAATATTTGTGATACCCAATCATTAGATCTCCTCATATTTTGCTTTCACAGCAATATTCATTCATTCTTGCAATTAATTTAGACTCATACTTATAATTAAATTATATAAGATGCTGTGAGAGACGTAAGACAGGATTCTAACAAAATGAACCCAGTGAGGAAAAAAACCAGCCTACAGAACTCAACTCCCACCAAACCAGGGATTTTTTCCTCTCAATCCTTTCATTTAATATATTATTTAATCATTTTTAACCAATTCTCTACTTATCACAGCATGAAAATCCAATTATGATGATAATTGGATTCGCATATAGACATCTGAAATAATTCTCAAATCCTTCTGTTTCCCTTTATACTAACTGCTGCCACCATCTGAATAATAAAGAGCATTTTTTTCATTCTCTCATTTAAGCTTCACAATAACTTTACAAAGTAATATATATATATATATATATATATATATATACATATATATATATATATATTTATACTCCCACTTTATGTGATGTAGAGGGCTGCAGATAGTGGTAGAACCCTGAGCGAGGTATAAGACCCTTCAGCCCAGAGGAAACCTGGTAAAATATCTGGTTTGTATCCCCATTTTCCCTATGGAATTTCTCATCTCTCTCTCTGTCTGTGGCCCTATACAATGTATGAGGAAAATGATGGTTAGAAGATAAGTAGGGAGCTGAGGTAGGTTCTATATTCAGATTTCCCAAAATTCAACTTCAGCATGTAATCACTAGTAGCAGCTAGATGGCTTAGATTCTTAAGCTTCCTCATACAAATAGAAGAAGGATGAAGAGGTCAGCCTCAGATAGAAGAAAAAAGAATTAACTTGAAGTCAGGGAGACTAAATTTGATGGCTGACTCTGACATAACTATGTATAATAATAAGTAAATAATTTAAGTTCATTTAGATTCATTTTACTCTTTTATAAGATGATAATAATAATATGGGCTGTTGTTCTTCTTCAGTTGTTCATGACTCCACAGACCATACCATCTATGGGATTTTACTAGCAAGGATATTGCAATGGTTTGCCACTTCCTTCTCCAATGGATTAGGACAAAGAGAAGTTAAGCCTTAAATTTCTATGAAAACAAAGGTATTATTTCAATAATAATTTATTTTTTATTAAAAATGATATTTCTATACTTCAGGAGTTCTTATGATGCATAATCATGCAATTGTTTAACTTATGATTGATTAGAAGATGCTTCTTTCATTCTGGAGAAAATTCAATAAAACTTCTGACTTTCTGCTCTACTCTTTCATTGTTTAATAAGTTCTCTTAATTCCTAGTTTAGCATCCTAACTGATGTTTTCTTATTCCTTTCTTGTCCTCTTTTTTAGAAATTTTCATATCTAAAGTTTTTGTATCTGGAGGTTTCCAGATATATATCACTTCTAAGAATATTTCGAGCCTGGTTGTATTTACTCAAATAAAAGACTAGTAATATGTATTATAAAATTACACAATCCAATAGACTTACAGGGCTTAGTTTTGGCTCTGTAATTTTTTTCTGCTCACTCATCAGCACCTTAACATGGGAAAACAAAAGGGGATTGGGCTTGGAAAACTAGATAATATTGGAACATAAAACTATCAGGAATCAGAACCTATGTCCACCATAAACTACAATGAGATTACCAGTGGAGATCTCACCTATGTCTGTGAGTCACAAAGCTTAAACCAATGGAAAGAGTAATCCTGAGTTCAAAAGACATCTGAGAGACTAATACATTTTGTTCTAAAGATGTTTTCACCCAAGACTGAAAGTTCATGTTGTGAATAAAATGACTAGCTAAGACTTAAGAAGATAACACTGAGCATTGTAATATTAATCTAGATTTTGTATTTACATTCAATAGGCACAGTGTCAAAGGGGGTGGGTACAAGCTTATTATTGCTCAGGACTTTTAGTTAAATAAGACATAAGAGAAAAGAAAACTGGTAGCATAAAAGTAATACATAAATGACAAACACAGTGGCTGGCATAACAATAAAGACATTATAACAAACAAACAAACAACATACAACTTGCATCATCACCACTCTGAAGAAGCACCAACATCTGAATTCCTTGGTTCGCAGAATCCATGGTCACAGCTATAAAAAATCTCCAGTGAAAGGCATTGCTAGACAAACTGTACAGTATTTCCTAGCTGAATTCTCATTGTCCCTTTCCACTAAGGGGCTTTTATATGCTGAAAACAAAACAAGGTACTAGTTAAGTATTCTCATTTGATATGTGATTCTTGAGAAAGAATTGCCTCCCCAGGTACAGGGTACTCCATCTTGGGAAGTCTATCAAGAAGATTATTTGTTCATTCCTTCAGAAAGAATATATTTATTCAAGAAACTGACTAGGTTTCTGGAATAAACACAGGACTGTAATAAAGAAAACTCATATTCAATGCACTGGAAAAATAGCTTACCCTTTTTTATGGTACCTGGCATTCAATCAGATAATTGCTAGCATGTTCTTATGTTCTCAGCAAAAGTTACACAAAAGACATGGCTGAGACTCACTTTTAAGATTCTTCACTCACTAGGATTTCTTTCTTCTTACAAATATGTTCGCATATGTTTCACAAAAGGGTTATTTTAAAAAATTTGAATTTGAGTTAGTTTGAGTTCTTTTGAAGAAGAGACAAGTAAAAATTTCAGTTAAGTTGAAGCTAAAAAAAGATAAATTCTTCAATTATGTGCCATAGGCTTTCCTAGTAGCATCTGATCAAAATTACATGCCAAGAAAGAAGTGTTTAGAATTGATTACATGTCCAGAAGATGAACATTCAATTGAAAGAGACTGGGCATGTAGGAGATCATTATCCAGTAGGGGCATCACCCAGTGGAACAATATCTAGCTGTAACTACATGTCCAGGGAAAACTACTAGAGATATCAAGATTTGTCTTGCAGTTTTGAGAATATGAATTGCCCTTGATAAAATGTACAATGGAAATATATGATCTCTTGATGTGTGCTTCTTTCCATGTATATTGAGATATTATCCATTTTTAGATAAAATTTTCTCTGAAGGGGTTAATGTTGAGAATAATGTTTTAATTTGAGAAGTATCAAACTTGTGGGTTGCAAAACTGGGTGATAAACCAGATTAAAATGTACATGGGAAAATTTTAATAAAATAAAAATATATCTAAGATACAGTTAATTAGTGGTTATCTAGGGTCAATATATAGCCTTCAAGGATCTGTTTCTTCCAACACTTCTGACAGTTCACGAACATAGCCCAACCCTTCATTTTAAGATTAGAGAATTGAGGCAAAAGACAGTGAATAAATTGCTAAGAGTTACCACGTAGTTAAATGTTACCTTGGGACTTGAACCAAGGTCTTCTCACATCAAACCCAGCATTCTATTTCACTCTCCATTTTCTACTTGGACTGAAATTATTTTTAGTCCTTTCAAACTGGAGAACATGAATACATCTTCCTTTGAGATTTCAGAAGGCACTCATACCTTGGCAAATGTTATATGATATGTACAAATATTTTTTATTTTTACATATCAAACAAATTATGTTTGATTTTGTACATGTACATGACCATATCATAGTAATTTTACTCTTTCTGTTGATATTTGCTTGCATTTTGTTTTCCTCTCAATCCTTTTCATTCTAGATCCAATTTTTCTTGTGTAGCAAGATAACTGTATAAATATGTATACATATATTGGATTTAACATATATTTTAATATGTTGGTAGAGGGTGGGGGGAGGAGGGAAAAATTTCAAACAAAAAGTTTTGCAAGGATCAATGTTGAAAAAGTACCCATGCATATGTTTTGTAAATAAAAAAAGCTTTAATAACAAAACAAAAAAAGTACTCATGCTGATTTAGATTGTTAGAAATAATATGAGTACTAGAAGGTACCTTGGAAATTGTGGTTACAACATAAAACATTAGAAATAAATATTCTAGAACATAGGTTGTTAGAACATTCACTCAGAGCTTGGAAAGACATTAGAAAAACAATAACAACAATGAAGCTAAGGGTGACTTAAGAAACCATCTACTATAACACTTTATTTTTAGAGATCCAGAAACTGAGTCCAGAAAGGTTAAGTTCAGAATCTCACAACAAGCATGTGATTTTGATGATACTAGATTACCAATTAGTCAAAATTTTACTGTTAAGTATTGACTAGTGTCAAGCACTGTGCTAAATTCTGGGGTTACAAAGAAAGGCAAAAAACAATATCTAAGTCTCCTGTCACTCATTCTAGTATTCTTCCTGTCACATTAAGCTTTAATTCATAACTAACTGAACTGAAGAATAATTCCTTAAGGTCCTACTAATTTTGCTTCTCTACATGATAACTCTTGCCTGATAACTCTCCAGAGTGTGTTCAGTTTTGCTTTTGAAAATCTGAATTATATTCTTTATATTGATGTCTGATTTTCTGTTACCCAATTTTTAAAATTATGTGATGACTAAAAAGTAGACAGTGCTTTTAATCATATTTTAATCACCACAATCCTCTAATCCTCTTTAATATAAGACCAGCTGTTGACCTTGTTCTAGTCAAACACTATGTGTGTATTTTGTGTATTAATATTAGACTTTTGGCCTGATTTATTCTTAAAAGCTTTCCAATAAAATCCTCTCCAATAAATTGAAAAAGTTTTTGGCCATGCTTGCCTTTCCCCACCCCCACAAGCTTATGTCTGCCAAGCCCTTTTTCTGAATCATTATAATTAAAATTGATTCAATATTGTGCACTGTGAGATGGATTACAAAATGAAAAGAATAGGAGAAAAATGCAGGTCCTATTCTTGAGCTCAGCTGTACAGACATCAGAGTCTACTAAGTAAGGTCATCTCCATCTTTAGGTGAGGTAAAACTATTTAGGTATCTCACTAATAATCAATCCATCCATCAATATTTGTGAAGCATTTACTATGTGCCAGGCACAATCTTAAGCACTAGGAATAGAATAAGAGGCAAAGGACTACCCTCACCCTCATGAAGCACACAATCTAATGAGGAAGACAAAGAGCAAACCATTGTGTACAAACAAATTGTGTAGGATAAATAGGAAATAATTAAGAGAGAAAACACTAAAATTAAGAAGGGGATTAGGAGAAACTTAGTTTAGAAAATGAAATTGTAGTTGGGACTTAAAGGAGTTTAGGAAATTTAGAGAGTTTTCCAGGCAATGCAGCACAGGCAGAGAAAATGCCCAGAGCTAAGAGACAGTGTTTTATTCATGGAACATTAAGGACACTAGTTTTACAGCATAAAAGAGCACATGATGGGGAGAAGGGAAAACTGAAAATAAGAGATGGCTAGGTTATGAAGTGTTTACATGCAATAGAGCATTCTGTATTTGATCCTGGAGGTGATAGGGAGACACCAGTATGCATTCTTTCATTGATTGATTGGATTGATTTAATTGTGTGTGTGCATGTGTGTATGTATGTGTGTATGTAGGAGAGAGATGGGAAAGGGAGGAAGAATAATATATGATCAACATGTACTTTAGGAAAATCATTAATAGTTTACTGGTGGATGGATTGCAGGAGAAAAAGCCTTGAGCTAAGTAGAACCACCAAGAGACAACAGCACTGAGGTGATAAGTGCCTGTGCTAGAGTGGTGATAATATCAGGGAAAGAGACATATTTCAGGGTGATTAAAAAAATAATTTGATAGACTTTTGACATGGGAACTGGGGAGTGGAGAGGAGGAGAGTGAGTAAGAGAGAAAGAGAAGCCTAGAAGAGTAACTAGATTGTGAGCCTGAGGGACTTGGTATTACCATCAACAATCATTAGGGAAGTTAAGGAGAGGAGAATCTAGATGGAAGTATAATGAATTCAAATTTAATTATTGATTTTAAGATATCTGCTGTATATCTAATTCATGATATCTGAAAGATAGTTGAAGATTTGAAATTAGAAGTCGACAAAGAACCTAGAACAGGATAGATATATTTGAGAATTGCCAAATAAAGATAGTAATTAAATACATGAAAGCTGAAGATATTACCAAGTGAAGTAGTATAGAGAAGAGAAAGAGCCCAGAACATAAGTCGATGAGACACATAGTGTGAATCAAAATGAGGATACAGAAAAGACTGAGAAGGAGGGATCAGAATCATGAGAGAACTAGGACAGATGAGGATTAGGGAGGAAAGAGTAATAGAGAAAATCAAAACAACAGAGAGGTCAAGGAGAAGAAGGATTGACAAAAGGCCACTGGATTTGTAAATTAAAACATAAGTGGTAACTTTGGGAGAAAGTAATTTAGGTTGAGTTATGTGGGACATCTGACGTCAATGTGAAGGTGGATAGTTTTTATTTTTGAGTTTCTCTACATCTCTGTGGAGGAATAAAGCTGGAAGCAGGAGGCAGGAGACTTACTCTGGTCTCTTAATAGCTCAGGGTACATACACAGTAGGATACACAAAGGGGGTGATCAGAGAAAAGCCTGACATCTTCTGCTCTTCTAGATCTATGATCTAGATAGATGGACAATTAGAAAGATAGATAGATTATAGATACTAAATTGGATAGATGATAAATAGAAAAATGGATGATAAATGATAAATAGAAAGAGGTAGATATTACATAGATAGAATTAAATATGATAGATATATGATAGATAACAAATAGAAAGATGACAATAAATAGATGGAAAGATGTACAGATGATAGGTAAAAAGATAGATGATGAATAGATAGAAAGATAGAAGATAGCTAGGTAGATATATGATAAATAGGTAAATGATAGATAAATAGGTGATAAGTAGATGATAAATAATAAAAAATAGATAACAAAAATAGATAATTGA
Source organism: Sminthopsis crassicaudata (assembly GCF_048593235.1). NCBI lineage: Eukaryota > Metazoa > Chordata > Mammalia > Dasyuromorphia > Dasyuridae > Sminthopsis > Sminthopsis crassicaudata. Next base: position 89,064,147 of record NC_133617.1, read on the forward strand.
TAGAGTTAGATTTGTTAAATGTTACAGAAATCTATACTTACGCATAGAGAGACTATGTAGAATATGTACCTATCATCAACTTATTTATTAACTACTCTGAGTATAATTCTGTTCTCTGTGAACTAGGCTTGTTGCATCTGTGCCTTAAGGTCCTAAGGGATAAACCATAAGATGATGAGTTATATATTTTCTTCTGCCATTTCATTTTTCCCCAAATACCTTTGATGTATTCTCTTCTCTAAATCTACTCTGTCTCTAGGGCTGGGCAGGATAAGTTTATAAGAATGTTTAATTCTTACATGGTATTAATCCCAGTGACTTCATGTCCAGATGTGGCATATTAACTGAGTTTTTTCCACCTTCTGCTTAGTTGTACCTGACACAGTAGAAGTTTAATAATGTTTAATGACTAATTGTGCTGGAGTTCAAAAAGTGACTTCTGAAGATTGTTTCTTGCTTCTTAAACATAAAATTTTTGCTATTAGCAACACTGAAGTCTGAAATGTTCTTCTCTAAATTGTAATGTTCCATGGGAGCAGGTTTCTTGGAGAGCTTCTGGGTGCATCCTTCATTTCAGTTCAGTTCAATAATCACCCCAAATGCATCCAGGTGCTAAAAGTTCAGATCCTTTTTTGTCTCCTTCAAAATAGCCCGGTTAGCTTTCTTAGAGGCCTATGTCTCTCTTTGTTTCTGAGAGCCCTTGCCTCTAGTCCTTTGTCTCTTCCAGCTTTTGCCTCTAGCTCCCTCTGAATCCAAAGCCTCCATCCAGCACAAAGGTGGGAAATGGAATGAATCTGTCTCCACCTCTGAGAGTGGGCTTGTGGGTCTGGCCCTGAGAGCTTCTTGCTTATATGCTATACACTGAGTATAGTCCAATCACTACATCACTAGGAAACCATTATTTGTTGTAGTATTAAATCAATGCTAAACTAGATTTAATCACTGTCTCCTCAGTTCCACTTAGTACCTTGTTTCAAGTTCTGGCTCATAACATCTCCTTGTAGGATCAAATCAATCATACTGAACCATGGTAAATTAGATAGTTACTGTCTCTATCAATTCCACTGTCTTAGCACCTTGTAAGAATCATAACATCTCCTACTTTCTTTTGTTTTTAGAACATAGATGGTCATGACCTCCCTGACTTCTCAAGGAGGTGAGAACCCCAAAAAAGAAGGTGATCATACCTTCGCTGACTGCTCAAAAAAGGAGTGAAAACACTATAAAACGAGGAGGCAATCATGCCCTCCCTGACGTCTCAGGAAGGGAGATGAAAACACCAAAGGAAATGTGAAAGCAAATCAGATTATCAGGTTTCTGAAGGGGCTCATTTGAAATAGGCATACATGAATCCATCAACATGGGAGGTATTACACATAATTACATAAATTACATAAGAACATAGTAACGTAACACAGACTAGTAGTGAGTGATGTAACAAATAATATGAATCAACTATCATCCATGTCCATAAGTCCTAGAAATACTCCAAAAGGAATCTATTGTCCATTAATTCATGTGCCAGGAATCCAATAATTCCTGCAAGTTTTGAAGTCCTGCAATAGTCTCATCTTGTGTTAGGGAATCCAGTGATTGCTGATGTTTTTCAAGTTCTGCAACAGTCTTATCCTGTGTTAGGGAATCTAATGATTCCTGCAGATTTTCTTCTTAAGTCTTCTCCTTTGTTTACAGATTTTTCTCTTTTTCTGTCTCTCTCTGATGGACAAGGTGAATATAGCTCATTGGCACCCATCTGATTCCTTCTCCATATGTAAAAATACAAGCAAACCCTCTTCCCCAAGCAGTTAACCTATCTAGCCCTTTCTATTCACTACTTTCTGGATCTCTCCTCTCCAATATAATCTGGCAATTATATTGGAGCTGTTTGCACTAGACACTGCCATGTTGGTTTAAAAAGCCTATATTCTCCCCAATTGTAATCCCTCTCTGCTATCTGATTGCTTTTCTGTTGATTGATCACATCAGAATCCTGAGCTTCTAAAGATTCTCTGGGTGTAAACTAGGCTGCCATCATGCCCCACCTATCTTTTGTATGATATCTTGGGGCTGGGCCCTGCCTCTCATTTCCCTGGGTCAATCTACATTCTGAGGACCAGTGGAAGCTATTGTGGCATTTTGGACATAGGGTTTTAGGTCTTCTTTCACCCTGTCTATAGGATGCTCTAACATCCTGAAAACATCAACAACTCTCTCTAGAAGCCCCTTGTCAAGAGGGACACTGTCTTCCCATTTTCATCATAGTCTGGGTATAATAAGTATTTGTGACCTCTGTGGCACAGAGTCTTATGATCTTTTCTAAAGGAGCATCTTTGTGAAGTCACCATATAATTCTTTTGTAAACCTCATTAGCATTTTTCTTAGCCAGTTGTCTGATCATTATTCTTGTAGCTGCATTTTCTCCAATGGTTTTTGTAACAGCTATTTGCAAACATCCCACAAAATCCGCAAAGGGTTCATTGAGACCTTCTACTATTTTTGTGAAGGCTTCTCCTCAATATTTTTGTCCGGGGAGGGGACCCCAAGCTTTTGTTGCAGCAGTAGCAATCTGTTCATAAGCTATTGTGGGGTAATTAAGCTGTTCTGAATTCTCTCCGTACAGACCTAAGCCTGCTAGTTGGTCAAAAGTGACTTGTACATTAACTACTGTTTGCCTATTGCATCTGGCTTGAATCCTACATAATTCATAATACTCTGAAAGCCACAACAAGTTTTGTCCAGGTTCTAAATATGTCTTTGCTATAGATTTCCAATTACTGGGGATAATTTGTCTAGTAACATCTTAACATAAGATGATGTAGCCCCATAAAAAGTGCAACCCTTTTTCAAATCCTTAATTTTTTTTCAGATCAAAAGGAGTGTATCTTCTCCTTTTTTTATCTGAAGAGTCAAGCTCTTCAATAATAGGATATGCATTTATTTTTAAATAGATATATCCTATCCTTCTTTTTTAGCCTTGGCCAATATCTTTTGTAATTTTGCCATAGGCTGCTTAATAGGTGGTTCTGAATGTGTTACTACCTCTCCCCCTCCTCCTTCTCCCTCCACCCATGAAGGGTTAATTGGGGGAGGTAGGTCGGGGGATGAGAAATACTCCTGTTGTGAAATGCCACACTCAGAATTGTACTTAACTCCATTCTTATCTGATTCTTCATCCTTTTCACCTAGTTTAGTTGGCACCTCTCCCTCCTGCATCTTTCTTCTTTTTCCTTATTCTATAATATATAATTTCTTAAAGCCAGTTGTATTAAATTATATGTATTAAGTATGTCTTTGGAAATTGAGTCAGGTCCATTTTCATTGTAAAACTGATCAAGTTGCTCTCCTACTAATTACCACTCATCTGGATTAAATTATTTTTCCTTAGAGAACCAAGAAGATGTGTACTGTACTGTTTCTAAAAGATCAATGATCTGCTCCCAAGTTATAATTAAACCTTGATTTTTTTAAGTCTGGCAATGCTCTCTACACATTTTCCTTGAAGAGGAAAAGCAGGCTGTTTTCTAAACATCTGTCCCATTTTAGATGAAATACTATTTTAGCCCTTTAACAAAATTTCCTTGTTGTACTCGCCTTAATTTCTGGGTCACAGATGAAGTTCTTGGTCTCACATTTAGGTGCCAAAATGTAATATTCTTCTCTAAAGTGCAATCTTTTCTGGGAGCAGGTTTCTTGGGGGACTTCTGGGAGCAGCCTTAGTTTCAGCTCAAAGTAATAATCACCTCAAATGCAGCCAGGGATTAAAGTCCAAATTCTTTATTGTCTCTTCCAAAATCTTATCTCCTTCACTTGGGTCTTGGCTAGTTTTCTGGAGGCCTTCCAGATCTTGGTTTCAGTGTTTTCCACAGGACAACCTGCCACCACTTCTCTGTGTTCCTTAGTTCTGCCCGACCTTCTGAATCTCCTCGACAGAATCCTGGCTCTGAATCTCCCAAAGTGCATCCTGGTTGAGGCTCCTAGCTTATATATGCTCTCTTAAAGGTATGAATCTTGCAGAACTCTAATAAGTACTAAGTACATTGGTGAACTAGAGAACTGTTAAGTACCATGCTAAATTAGATAATTATTATTTATCAATTCCTTGTAAATATCCTAACAGAAACCTAGGTTCTGAAAACCCTAGAATTCTGAAGCAACCTTTTAATGACATTTTGATATCATTAAGTTAGGAGATGTTAAACCTATTAATGACACCATAGTTAAACCATTAATGACAACAAGACACCATAGGATAAAGAGTCACAGGAATACCATAAGAGCCCATAAGAGACAAAGGAGAAAGGTTTTAATGCTGACAGGCCTTTTCGAATTTCTACTCAGCCAATTGAAAAGACTCCTTTCCAGTATGTGATTAGTCAGATGTGTCTATACATAACCTTAGCTTAACTAAGGTACTTCCATTATAAGTCATTTTGTATAATGCTCTACACCTGTAAATTGCCCAACTAACTCTCATCTTCTCATATTTTTCTTTTGGGGACAAGGTGGAAGTATGTTCTCCTATTTCTCCTTTAGGGATAAGTTTATTCTTTTAATTTTTCTAATATTCATTTTTGGATTTATAGGAGATTCTTTTCCCAAGTTTTCATTTGGGAGTCATTATGGGCTCTGGTTACTCTCTTTTATAGTCATCATTAACAAAAAATGAAATGTAGAGGACACCTAGCTATAACCCTACCAAATAAGATACAACAAGTTAATGAACAGCCAATCTTTCCTCCAGTGAGGTGGTTCTACTATATTCCAAAGAAACCTATTCTATTTTGAGAAAGTTCTAAATGTTAAAAAAATTTCCTCTTGAAACCAAGTCTTAATTTTCCTCCTTACAACTCCTTTTTGTTGACCACAACTTTGCTCCTAAGGAATTAATCTGGTATATTCCATAGAGATTGAAAGACTTTTATTTCAAAAAGATAGTTTCCAACATTCACCCTTACTAAACCTTGTGTTCCAAATTTTTCTCTCTCCCTTCCCCAACTCCTCCCCTAGAAAACAAACAATCCAATATATGTTAAACATGTGCAATTCTTCTACACCCATTTCAACTTTCATCATGCTTCACAAGAAGGGCCAGATCAAAAAGAGAAAAAATGAAAAAAGCAAGGAAACACCATCAAAAAAGTGAAAATATTATATTATGTTGTGATCCACATTTATTCCCTACTGGGGTGTAGATGAGTCTCTCCATCAGAGGAATATTGGAATTGGCCTGAATCATCTCATTGTTGAAAAGAGTCAAGTCCATCAGAATTGATCTGTGTGCAATGATCTGCTCATCTCACTTAACATCAGTTCACATAAATCTCTCCAGGTCTCTGAAATCATCCTGTTGGTCATTAATATTCCATAATATTCCATAACATTCATATACCATAATTTTATTCAGCCATTCTCCAACTGATGGACATTCACTCACTTTCCACTTTCTTGCCACTACAGAAAGGGCTGCTACAAATATTGTTGCATATATGGATCCTTTTCTCTTTTTTATGACCTCTGAAAGACAATTTTTTTTTTCTTGGAGGCTTTAGAATTAGGAACTTCCATTTTGTTATCATCTTCTGATGTGTGTTTTGATCCTTTTTGTCACCATAATAACTTTCAATGGTCAGAAACTTTTTCTGTTGTCTGCTCATTTTCCTTGTTTATTACCCTGCTTTTAACTTTTTGCCAAAGTAGGGCCCTGTTTCCAGGGTGGAGGTGCCCTGTCCCCAGCTTGGTGCAGGTGCTTTCAGAGATCCTTCTGGTAACCTGACCACAAGCCCTCTGTTCCACCCTGGAGCTATGAGAAGGATGGCCCCCCTGTGACTGTGAGATCTTATGTGCTGGCTGGGGCTGGGCACACCAGACTTCCACCTCATTGTCACAGACTCTCTCCAATGACCTGCTGAGTCCTCCCTGGTGTCCCTGAGCTGAGAGGTCCAGAAGCCTCCAGCATTGCTGCTGGGTCTCTGGGCTGAGAGGTTTGAAAACCATCAGATTGCCATTTTTTTTTCTTTTTCCTGAGGCTGGGGTTAAGTGACTTGCCCAGGGTCACACAACTAGGAAGTGTTAAGTGTCTGAGACCAGATTTGAACTCGGGTCCTCCTGAATTCAGGGCTGGTGCTCTATCCACTGCGCCACCTAGCTGCCCCCTCAGATTGCCATTGATTCAGAGGTCTAGTCCAGATCGGGGCCAGGGCTGGATCTGGAGATGCATCATGCTCCCAGCTCGCACCCTGATTCCACACAACTTTTCTGCTGAGTTTCTAAGTTACTTGTGGCTGGAAAATGTTCTATTCTGTCTTTTTGGGTGTTCCGATGCACTAAAAAAATTTAGAGTTATTATTTAAAGGAATTTGGAGCAGTTTGGGGCAGAGGTTGGGCAAGTTCCTGCCTTTACTCCACCATCTTACCTACCCTGAAAGATTTTTTTAAAAAATTCAATCCTGGTAATATACTATGTCAGCTTTCTTAGGACCAAATTATTCAAGTATAGAGAGGCAGAGATCCATTAAGCTGTCTACTTTGTGATGAATTATTTGGCCACAGGGAGCTACAAAACAAACAAAAACAATTCAAAATGGACCTCAGTCTTGTCTTGTGATAGGAATAGGAGATAAAAGAGGGAGAGAGAATGCTATGAATCACAGAGCTTTTTGAATATCTATGAACTTTCATTTTTGGTATTTGAAATGTATAATTTTTGAGTGACCAATGAATGCATATATCAATCATATAAATCTAAACATTCTCATTAAATGTAAAAGAAAAAGACAAAAGAAAACTAAGTAATATAATAAGATACAGGTTCTCCTTGTAGATACAGTGCAAGGTGATAATTTTTACATACTCCTAATGTCACCAAGAAACAATTTCTTTTCATGGAATATTTGGTTATTGTATTATAGTTTCTGAGAAGTATTACAAAAAGACGAATATTGCTCAATCAATCCATCAAGGAACAAGCTATACACTGGAGGTACAAAGCAAACATGAAACAGATCTACTACTTAAGTAACTGACATTTTAACAGCAACACCATGAAAATAATTGATGATTATGTAACAATAGTGCACAGAATGAGAAAGGTGGAGGAATTATCTAAAGAACTTGATGAGATCATCAAAAATTAAGGCAATATAAACTGATTCTTCATGATATAATGCAAAACATGAACAAAGGAGAAAATGTTAAAGAGTACAATGCAAAAGAATAATTCAGAACTAACATAAAATCTTTTGCAAGCTATATAAAGCCTTACACATTTACATGGTGAATACTTTTCTTCAGAAAAGAAGAGGTAACAGGCATGATATGAAACAATATCATTGGGGCATCTAGGTAGCTAGATAAAGCACCAGTCCTGAAGTCAGGAGGACCTGAATTCAAATTTGACCTGAGATACTTAACACTTCCTAACTATGTGACCCTGGGCAAGTCACTTAACCCAAATTGCCTCAGCAAAAACAAACAAAAAAACTCAGTATCATTATACAGAACCAAATTGATTTTGCTTTTATATTTCAGTGAATGGGAATTTATTTTTTTCCTCCTTTCAAACTTTGTCTTCATTGGTGGAAAAAAAGGACAAAATTAAAAAAAATAAATAAAGTCCTAAAATATGCATAGTTTGGGAACCCAAATTTTCAAATTGACTATGGCAAAAGTTGTCTTATTTTGCACCTTTAGTCTATTATCTCTCTATTGGGAAGTTTGTTGTATGTTTCCTTATTGTGCTTATTGGAATGCTGGCTGCTCACTGAGTTGATCAGAATTCTTAAGAAAATTTCTAATTTTCTCATCTTAGCAATGATGTTATTGTATGTATGTATACATTGTCCCATTTTAGCTCATTTTTCTTCTGCATTGGTTCATGCACATCCTCCCAGAATTCCTTGAAACTGCCTTTTATCATCATTTCCTACAGTAATACAGCATTGGACCACTATACAATAGATTTTATGGCATTCATATCCTATGTTTCTTTTAGTCATTCCACAATTGATGAGAACATCTTTGTTGCTAGTTCTTTGCCATAACAAAAAGTGTTTTTACAAATATTTTTGTATGAGATGTTTTCCATTTTCTTTTATCTCTTAGTTATATTGGCCTATTGAGTTAAAGAATATGTACAATTTTATAATTTGGGAGTATATTTTCAAATTGCTTTCCAGACTGACTGGACTATTTCATAGCTCCACCAAAAGTATATTAATGTACCTGTTTTGCTGACATATTAGGGCTCTGCATTTAATTCCTGTACCAGCTACATCTGTATTTAGACTGCCAAAGTGCTAAAGAAAGATAAAAATGAAAAATAAATTACATGAAAGAATGAAAAATGACAAAATTAGACTATACCAACTTGACATCTTAAAAAGTTGCTAATGAAAAAGAAATAGGCAGAAACTAATAAAATTTTATTTGAATTATCCATGATAGCCTGATTTCTAAAAAGTATCAAGAGATTATGGCATACAGTAAATAATTAACCCATAGAAATTCCACATTGACAAATATAACTTGGACAGAAAATACAAATGATCAGTGAGTTCATCCCAGAATTAAATGGTAGGAGGAAAATTGGCTAGTTTTCCTTTGAATAATTATTTTACTGATGTCGGGTTTGTCCCTGAAATAAATGCCAATTTTAAAATAATCAATTGTCTTCTATTGATTCTATACATTTATGAATCAAGGAATATAGCAATATCCAAAAAATAAAAGCTGATTATCACCTCAATGATAATGGTGAGGTATATGGTAGACATTACTGATCTGCAATATCAATAAAAAGTTGCCTAAGAGAAGTTTCACATAGATAATATATACAGATAATTCTATAGTCTTTAAATATCACTGTTGAATGGTTTATTATTAAGTTAGCTCATGTGACTAGAAACAGTTGGTTTTAAAAGAACATACTCAGGTAAAGTAGACATTTGAATACCACATATTTTCATAACTGAGAATTTGAATCCTAGAGAGTTTAAGTAGCTTACTTAAAATTACTCATATAGTAAGTGATCGTTTCAGTATTTAAAGTTAGATTCCCTGACTTCAAATACAATTTTTTTTTCCTTTTTAAGATATTTTCTTTTTTTAGGTTAGGAAATTCATATATACATACATTCAAGTGTACATTCATTTTTTACATATTTCCATTATAAGTCATGTTGGGATAAAAGGGAAAAGAGAAAAACCATGAAAAGAAAAACAGAAAGAAAAAAAAAGGTGAAAATACTGTTTTCATCTATATTCCATCTTCATAATTTTTTCTCGAGATGCAGATGGCATTTTTCATACAAAGTTTATTGAATTGCCTTGGATCACTGAATAGCTGAGAAGAGCCAACTATTATAGCTGACCATCACACAATCTTGCTATTGCTTTCTACACTGTTTCCTGGTTTTCTTGGCTCTATTCAACATCAGTTCATGTAAATCTTTTCTAGACTTTAAAAAAAAATCAATATTCATAATTTTAAAAGAACAATAATATTCCATTACTTTAATATGTCATAACTTATTTGGCCCTTTATGGGCATCCAATCATTTTCCAATTCTTTGCCACCACAAAAAGAGCCACTGGAAACACTTTTGTACACAGAGACCCTTTTCCTTCTTTTGAGATTTCTTTGGAATACAGACCCAGTAATAGCACTGCTGGCTCGAATGGTATGCACACTATTTTATAAAAAAATTTTCTCCAGAATCCAAGTTTTTCTGCAGAATTCATTTTTTGTAACATTAAATTTTGTTTCTTTGTTTTCTAATTTTTTTCTCCCTCCCTCTTTTAACTCTTCCCTCCCCAAGACAGCAAGAAATCTGATATAGATTAAATATGTGCAATCCTTTTAAACAAATTTAGCTATCTGTCATATTGTACAAGAAAAATCTGACCAAAAGGGGAAAAAACACAATTTAAAAAATCAAATAAACAAAAAAGGTGAAAATACTATGTTTTGATGTTTATTTTGTCTCCATAGTTCTCTTTCTGGAGGCTATTGACATTTTCCCCTCCAAAGTCTACTGGAATTGCCTTGAATCATCTTGCTATTGAAAAGAGCTAAGTCCATCACAGTTGATAATCATATAATCTTGTTGTTACGGTGAACATCAGCATCAGTTCATATAGGTGTTTTGAGACATTTCTGAAATTATCCTGCTGATCATTTCTTTTTTTCTAGAAAATTCATTTATTTTTAATACACATTGCTTTATGGATCATATTGGGAGATAAAAATTAGAGCAAAAGGAAAAAAAAACTCATGGAAGAGATTTTTTAAAAAGAAAAAAAAAAGTGAACATAGCATGTGTTGATTTATATATAATTTCCTTAGTTACTCTACTGGATGTAGATGGCATTTTCTGTCCAAAGTCTATTGGGATTTCTTTGGATGACTGAACCACTGAGAAGAATCAAGCTTTCATAGTTGATCATCACACATTCTTGCTGTTATTGTGCACAATTTATTTCTGGTTCTGCTTGTTTTGCTCAGCATCACTTTATGTAAATCTTTTCAGGTCTTTCTAAAATCAGTTTGTTCAACTTTTTAAATTATTCCATTATATTCATATATCAAAAATTATTCAGCTATTCCCCAATTAATGGACCTCTAATCACTTTCCAATTCTTTGCTACCACAAAAAGAGCTGCTACAAATATTTTGCAGTTGTAGCTCTTTGTCCTTCTTTTATGATTTCTTTGGGGTACAGACTCAATAATGACACTGCTGGGTCTGCCGATAATTTCTTATAGAACAATAATATTCCATTACATTCATATACTAAAACTTATTCAGCCATTCATCATCTGATGGGCAACCATTCAATTTTCAGTTCCTTGCCACTACAAAAAGGGTTGCTACAAACATTTTTGCACATATGGGTTCTTTTCCATTTTTAAAATTATTTTTTAGAAATACAGACCCATTAGTGAGACTTGTGGATTATAGGGAGATCCACAATTTTATAGTCTTTTGCACTCAGTTCCAATTGCTCTCCAGAATGATTAGATCATTTCACACCTCCACCAATAATGTATTAGTGTTTCAGTTTCCCCACATACCATCCAACTTTTATCATATCTTTTCCTGTCTTTTAGCTAATTTGAGAGGTGTGATATGGTACCTCAGAGTTGCCTTAATTTGCATTTCTCTAACCAATAGTGATTTAAAGTATTTTTCACATGATTACAAATGGCTTTAATTTCTTCATCTGAAAGTTTTCCGTTCATATACTTTGACCATTTATCAGTTGAATGATTTTTAAAAATTTGAGTCACTTTTCCATATATTTTAGAAACAAGTCCTCTATTAATGTAAACACTGGGTCTAATTCTCCTCTGTTTTTCCACTAGCTTTCTGGGAATTGTTAAAAGTCTGGAGTGAAGGGGAAGTTTTCAGGCATGAGAAAGAGTTTGTACAAAAACACAGAAACAGACTAAAATGTCATGTAGTACAGGAAACAGTACAAGTACCAAGACACAAGAGGTAATCAGAGAAGGCAGAAACCTTTGCCAGAAAAGGACAAATCCTAACAAATTTTACATAGCTAGAAAAGTTTACAGGATAGACTTAGAATTACATTGCATATCAATTCTCTGGGGACTGGCTCACTTAAAAATGACTCATCGTCCAAAGATTGTCTCCTCAAGGGGACAAATAATAACAATGATAATGAAGTGTATGGAGTTTTCTGAAAAAAAAAAACTGCACCCATGATGTAAGGGCTTGTATTTGCCTTTTCAGGGTTCCTCATTCACCTTCGGAGCCTGCACTCAACACTCACTTGTAGCTCCAGGAAACTGTAGCATGTACAGCAGCCACATATTGGTAAAGCTGAGTCTGAGGCAGGTCCTTTTCTTTCTTTCTTTCTTTCTTTCTTTTTTTTTTTTTGCTAGAGTTCAACGATTCTGGTAGAGAGAGTGAGAATGATCGTTGTGCATAACTCTACCTCATTTAAATTTAATTCACACATAAATCATCATCCATTACATCATGATGTCATCAATCCTCTTTAAAAACAAAAGATAAACAACAATAGTGTAATTAAAAACAATAGCAGCAATAATTACAACAATCACTATCATTTATATAGTACTTTAAGGTTTCCAAAATGCTTTACCAATATTCTCTCTTGTATAACAACTCTTGGAGGTAAGTGCTATTATTATCTCTGTTCATAGATAGGTAAATTGGAGCAGACAGAAGTTAAGGGACAGCATTACACAAAAAGTTTGTCAGACTAGATTAGAATTAATCCTTAACATAATCAAGGGCCAACATTCTATTTATTTACTGCACCACATATCTACCTGTTATTTTGTTATTCTTTCTAACATGTACATATCATTTATTATATACACCAATGTTCTAATTGCTGGGCATACATAGAAAATAACAAAACAATTATTTTTCTGAAGGAACTTACTTTCATTTGAACAGATGAAACATGTATATAAATAAAACAATACAAAGTATATATAAAGTAATACAAATTTATTCCTTTCCTTTCTTCCTTACTTCTATCCTTTCTTCTGTCCTTCCTTCCTCCCTCCCTCCCTTCCTTCCTTCTTTCCTTCATTCCTTCTTCAAGTTCTCCTCACTTCTTAAAAGGATCATCATGATAGCTTCCTAATTGGCTTTTCCATATTTAACCTCTTAAAATATATATTAATCTGATGAATCTGAGTGGATGTGGGAAAACTGGGACACTGATGCATTGTTGGTGGAGTTGCGAAAGAATCCAACCATTCTGGAGAACAATCTGGAACTATGCCCAAAATGTTATCAAACTGTGCATACCCTTTGAATCAGCAGTACTACTACTGGGCTTATATCCCAAAGAAATACTAAAGAACGAAAAGGGACCTGTATGTGCCAAAAAATGTTTGTGGCAGCCCTTTTTGTAGTGGCTAGAAATTGGAAGATGAATGGATGTCCATCAATTGGAGAATGGTTGAGTAAATTATGGTATATGGAGGTTATGGAATATTATTGTTCTGTAAGAAATGACCAACAGGAGGAATACAGAGAGGCTTGGAGAGACTTACATCAACTGATGCTGAGTGAAACGAACAGAACTAGGAGATCATTATACACTTCAACAATGATACTGTATGAGGATGTATTCTGATGGAAGTGGATATCTTCAACATAGAGAAGAGCTAATCCAATTCCAATTGATCAATAATGGACAGAATCAGCTACATCCAGAAAAGGAACACTGGGAAATGAGTGTAAACTGTTTGCACTATTGTCTTTCTACCCAGGTTACTTATACCTTTGGAATCCAATTCTTAACGTGCAACAAGAAATTTGGTTCTACACACATATATTGTATCTAGGTTATACTGTAACACATTTAATATTTATGGGATTGCCTGTCATTTAGGGGAGAGAGTAGAGGAAGGGAGGGGAAAATTTGGAAAAGTGAATACAAGGGATAATGTAAAAAAAATTTACCCATGCATATGTACTGTCAAAAAAATTATAATTATAAAATTAAAAAGAAGCAAATAACAGAATAAATGAAATGAATTAAAGATTAATTAGTAAGAAGAATAAAAAACAAATATATATATATATATATATATATATATATATATATATATATATATATTAATCACTGCACCAGTTCATACTCTGTTTGGCCAAATGGAATATCCTCAACAACAAACTGTTTTCTACCATTATTCCTTTAAGCTTGGCTCCTTCCAACCTTTGTATTGTTGTTGTTAAGTCATTTCAGTATGTAACATAATTTGCAATCCCATTTTAGCTTTTCTTGACAAAGGAAATACAGTGGTTTGTTATTTCCTTCTTCAGCTCATTTTACGGGTGAGGAAACTGAGGCAAACAGTGTTAAATGACTTGTCTTGGGTCACATAGCTAATAAGATATAGATATATAGATAGATAGATAGATAGATAGATATAGATAGATAGATAGATAGATAGATAGATAGATACACATACACAATGTCAACCCTGAAAATAAATGACAAAATAATAGAGGTTATGTATCCATTGTTAACTCTAAAAATACCAAAGAGCTCATATAGATTATCAAAACCAGTTAACTTGGAAAAAATAAATAAAAATAAAACAAAAGACAACAGTATTCATAAACAAAATATTTTATTCATTCTATGGGAAAAAGGAAACTAGACACATATGTAGAAGCCCCTTCTAGTAGGAGATCTGCTTTATTGTACGCAAATCTCAGTACATGGACCAATAATACATGTATGTACTATTGTCCATGTATTGTAGTACAGTATGAGCTGTAGCCCTGACGTTTTGGAGTAACAGCAACAATGATACAAGTTTGATACCTAATAGACTTCATAACGGAAATATAGGTACTATACAAGTTCTTGTACAAGCTTGGAGTCCACATGGTGTACATGGTGTTAATGTGAAAAAATTCTGGGATTTTCCTTAGCTTGAGTCCATCTATAGTATAAGTGCAAAGTATTGTTCTTGTGCTAAGCTCAGTGACAGATTGATTGCTGGGCTTTAGCTCTGGAAAACAGGGTGTCTTCTAATAATAAAGAGAGAGGAATAAAATGTCTTGTCATGAGGGTCCTGACAACATGCATATGTTGTCACATACACATATATACTTATGTTATATATACCTATATATCTATATCTATCTATGTGTGTGTGTGTGTGTTGTGTTCATGCAGTGTATATACTTGCCTTTCCTTGTTTTCCATATATATATATATATATATAAATATATAAATATATATATATATATATAAATATATATATATATATATATATACATACATACATACACACACAGAGATACAGACAGAGACAGAGAGAGGGTGGGGGGAGAGAGAGAGAGAGAGAGAGAGAGAGAGAGAGAGAGAGAGAGAGAGAGAGAGAGTGTATGTAGGTATGATTATCTATCTACCTACCTATCTATGGGTATCTCTAACTATATGTAGGTATATCTACCTCTCTGTGTCTCTGTTTCTATTTCTCTCTCTCTTGTTTCTTTTCTCTGTCTCTTTCTGTCTTTTTCTTTCTGTTTGTCTCTGACTTTATTTCTTTTTCTCTCTTTCATTCATCCACCTTTCTATCAATGGTTCTCCCAGATGCAAGCACTCTTTGGCCAGCCTAAATACATGCTCTCAATTAATCACTGAAATAATTCCATCATTTAAACATTCATATAGTAAGGATGACTATTTTCAGTTTTCTTTTTAATTTTTTTTTGTTTTGAATTTAACAATCACCAAATAAATGAAAAAAACTTCTTATACAAAGGAGAAAAGAATAAAATAATTATACAGAAAACTGCGAATATATGACATACATGCTACTTTTAATTTTAAGCATAGCCATGTTTTACTTCTCTATGATTTCTTCTGACCTTCTTTTGTTCTTTTCTGTGCATTTTAAAAATGTTTCAATAAATATTATTTTTCTTCTTTCATTAATAACAATATGATTGCTAGTATGACTTTCATTGCCCAGTTCTCTTCATGTCATCTTTCCTAGAGACTTGCTTATGCCCTCCTTCCTTTCTAGCTGATTTCTGCTATTGCTTAATCTTTTAGTTTCTAACATGGAAAAGCGTATTAGAGTAAAGAGATAGAAGGATATCACATGTAAAAGCCCAACTTCCTCATATCCATAATAAACTTCTTAAAGTGGTAATATTATTTTTCAATTTCAGATTTTCTTTTTTTTTAATTTTTTATTATATATATATTTTTATAATATTATCCCTTGTATTCATTTTTCCAAATTATCCCCCCCTCCTTATATTCCCTCCCCCCGATGACAGGCAATCCCATAATTTTACATGTGTTAGAATATAGTCTAGGTACAATACATGTGTGTGAATATCATTTTCTTGTTGCACAATAAACATTAGAATCCGAAGGTACATGCAACCTGGGCAGACAGATATTAGTGCTAACAATTTACATTCACTTCCCAGTGTTTCTTCTCTGGGTGTAGCTACCTCTGTCCATCACTGATCAACTGGAAGTGAGTTGGATCTTCTTTATGTTGAAGATTTCCACCTCCATCAGAATACATCCTCATACAGTATTGTTGTTGAAGTGTACAGTGATCTTCTGGTTCTGCTCATTTCACTCAGCATCAGTTGATTTAAGTCTCTCCAAGCCTCTCTGTATTCCTCCTGCTGGTAATTTCTTACAGAGCAATAATATTCCATAACCTTCATATACCACAATTTACCCAACCATTCTCCAACTGATGGACATCCATTCATCTTCCGGTTTCTAGCTACAACAAAAAGAGCTGCCACAAACATTTTGGCACATATATGTCTCTTTCCGCTCTTTAGTATTTCTTTGGGATATAATCCCAGTAGTAGCGCTGCCGGGTCAAAGGGTATGCACAGTTTGATAACTTTTTGGGCATAATTCCAGATTGCTCTCCAGAATGGCTGGATTCTTTCGCAACTCCACCAGCAATGTATTAGTGTCCCAGTTTCCCCACATCCCCTCCAACATTCATCATTATTTGTTCCTGTCATCTTAGCCAATCTGACAGGTGTGTAGTGGTATCTCAGAGTGGTCTTAATTTGCATTTCTCTGATCAGTAGTGATTTGGAACACTCTTTCATGTGAGTGGATATAGTTTCAATTTCTTCCTCTGAGAATTGTCTGTTCATATCCTTTGACCATTTATCAATTGGAGAATGGCTCGGTTTCTTATAAATTAGGGTCAGTTCTCTATATATTTTGGAAATGAGACCTTTGTCAGAACCTTTGTTTTTAAAAATATTTTCCCAATTTGTTACTTCCCTTCTAATCTTGTTTGCATTAGTATTGTTTGTACAGAAACTTTTTAGTTTGATGTAATCAAAATCTTCTATTTTGTGATCAATAATAATCTCTAGTTCTCCTCTGGTCATAAATTCCTTCCTCCTCCACAAGTCTGAGAGGTAGATTATCCTCTGTTCCTCTAATCTATTTATTATCTCCCTCTTTATGCCTAAATCATGGACCCATTTTGATCTTATCTTGGTATATGGTGTTAAGTGTGGATCCATATCTAATTTCTGCCATACTAATTTCCAGTTTTCCCAACAGTTTTTTCCGAATAATGAATTTTTATCCCTAATGTTGGTATCTTTGGGTTTGTCAAAGATTAGGTTGCTATATATGTATCCTTTTTTGTCCTTTGTATCTAATCTGTTCCACTGATCTACCGGTCTATTTCTTAGCCAATACCAAATGGTTTTGGTGACTGCTGCTATATAATATAGCTTTAGATCAGGTACACTTAGACCACCTTCCTCTGAGTTTTTTTTCATTAGTTCCCTTGCAATTCTCGACCTTTTATTCTTCCATATGAATTTTGTTGTTATTTTTTCTAGGTCATTGAAATAGTTTCTTGGGAGTCTGATTGGTATAGCACTAAATAAATAGATTAGTTTGGGGAGTATTGTAATCTTTATTATATTCGCTCAGCCTATCCAAGAGCACTGAATGTCTTTCCAATTATTTAAATCTGATTTTATTTTTGTGGCAAGTGTTTTGTAATTTTTCTCATATAATTCCTGACTTTTTTTTGGTAGATGGATTCCCAAATACTTTATACTCTCAACATTTGTTTGGAATGGAATTTCTCTTTGTATCTCTTGCTGTTGCATTTTGTTAGTGATATATAAAAATGCCGAGGATTTATGTGGATTTATTTTGTATCCTGCCACTTTGCTGAAATTTTGAATTATTTCTAGTAGCTTTTTAGCAGAGTCTTTGGGGTTCTCTAAGTATACCATCATGTCATCTGCAAAAAGTGACAGTTTAATTTCCTCATTTCCTACTCTAATTCCTTGGATCTCTTTCTCTGCTCTTATTGCCGAGGCTAGCGTTTCTAGTACTATATTGAATAGTAATGGTGATAGTGGGCTACCTTGTTTCACTCCTGATCTTACTGGGAAAGGTTGCAGTTTATTTCTATTGCATATTATGCTTACTGAAGGTCTTAAATATATGCTACTGATTATTCTAAGGAATAGTCCATTTATTCCTATACTCTTAAGAGTTTTTAGTAGGAATGGATGTTGGATTTTGTCAAATGCTTTTTCTGCATCTATTGAGATGATCATATGGTTCTTATTAATTTGATTATTAATATGGTCAATTATATTAATAGTTTTCCTAATATTAAACCAGCCCTGCATTCCTGGAATAAATCCTACTTGATCATAGTGTATTATCCTGGGGACGATTTTCTGAAGTCTTTTTGCTAATATCTTATTTAAGATTTTAGCATCAATATTCATTAAGGAGATTGGTCTATAATTTTCTTTCTCAGTTTTCGATCTACCTGGTTTAGGTATCAGTACCATGTCTGTGTCATAAAAGGAGTTTCGTAGGACTCCTTCATCCCCTATTTTTTCAAATAATTTATATAACATTGGGGCTAATTGTTCTTTAAATGTTTGGTTGAATTCACATGTGAATCCATCTGGCCCTGGGGATTTTTTCCTGGGGAGTTGATTAATAGCTTGTTCTATTTCTTTTTCTGAAATGGGACTATTTAAGCAATTTATCTCCTCCTCTGTTAATCTAGGGAGCCTATATTTTTGGAGGAAGTCATCCATTTTACTTAAGTTATCAAATTTATTGGCATAAAGTTGGGCAAAGTAACTCCTTATTATTTCTCTAATTTCCTCTTCATTGGTGGAAAGATCCCCCTTTTCATTTGTAAGACTATCAATTTGATTTTCCTCTTTCTTTTTTTTGATCAAATTTACCAAATGTTTATCTATTTTATTGGCTTTTTCATAAAACCAACTCTTGGTTTTATTTATTAATTCAATAGTTTTTTTACTTTCAATATTATTGATTTCTCCTTTTAATTTTTGTATTTCAAGTTTAATTTTTGGTTGGGGGTTTATAATTTGGTCTTTTTCTAGCCTTTTAAGTTGTAAGCCCAATTCGTTAATCTTCTCTTTCTCTATTTTCTTCAAATAAGCCTCTAAAGATATAAAATTTCCCCTTATTACTGCTTTAGCTGCATCCCAAAGATTTTGATATGATGTCTCATCATTGTCATTATCTTGGGTGAAATTGTTAATTGTTTCTATAATTTGCTCTTTCACCCAGTCATTCTTTAAGATGAGATTATTCAGTTTCCAATTACTTTTTGGTCTATTTACCCCTAACTTTTTACTGAATGTAGCTTTTATTGCATTGTGATCTGAGAAGAAGGCATTTATTATTTCTGCCTTCCTACATTTAATTTTGAGATCTTTATGTCCTAATATATGGTCTATTTTTGTATAGGATCCATGAACTGCTGAGAAGAAAGTATATTCCTTTCTATTGCCATTCAGTTTTCTCCAAAGGTCTATCATACCTAATTTTTCTAATGTTCTATTTACTTTTTTAATTTCTTTCTTGTTTGTTTTGTGGTTTGATTTGTCTAAATCTGAGAGTGCAAGGTTGAGATCTCCCACTATTATAGTTTTACTGTCTATTTCTTCTTGCAGTACTCTTAACTTTTCCTTTAGAAAGTTAGATGCTATACCACTTGGTGCATATATGTTTAGTATTGATATGGCTTCATTATTTATGCTACCTTTCAGCAGGATATAGTTGCCTTCCTTATCTTTTTTAACGAGATCTACTTCTGCTTTTGCTTGATCTGAGATGAGGATAGCTACCCCTGCTTTTTTGGCTTTACCTGAAGCATAATAGGCTCTGTTCCAACCTTTTACCTTTACTCTGTATGTATCTCCCTGCTTTAAGTGTGTTTCCTGTAGACAACATATTGTAGGGTTCTGCTTTTTGATCCAATCTGCTATCTGTCTCCGTTTGATGGGATCGTTCATCCCATTTACATTTACAGTTAAAATTACTAATTCTGTATTTCCTGCCATCATATTATTCCCCAGATTATGCTTTTTCCCTTGACCCCCCTGATCCCCCTCCCCGATATTTAATTTACAGACCCCCCTTGTGACGCGCAACCCTCCCTCTTTTTTTTTTTTTTTTTTTAGGATCCCTCCCCCCTCCCTCCAAGTCCCTTCACTTATTCTCCATTTCCTTTTCCCTTTTCCTCTCCCTCCTTTTAATGAGGTGAGAGAAAATTCTCTGAAAAACAAATATGTTAATTATTTACTCTTTGAGCCTCTCCTGATGAGAGTAAGATTCACACAATGATTCTCCCCCTCACTAAGTTCCCTCAGATATGGTGTATTTTCTATGCCTCTTCCTGGTATGTAGTTTCCCTCTTTTTATCATTCCTTCCCCTTTTTCTGAACCAACCTCCTTCCCTTTACTACACCCCCCTTTTTTTCTTTTATATCAGTAAAATCAAATTATCCTTGAGTACTTTTTATATACCCACAACAGAGTTACAGTTCTCAAGGGTTCTGTGTACCTTTTTCTGTTTCTCTTCAGTCTTGTGGATGTAGATCAAATTTTTTGTTTAAGTCTGGTTTTTTTCTTAGAAACATATAGAATTCCTCTGTTTCATTGAATGACCATCTTCTTCCATGGAAAAAGATGCTAAACTTAGCTGGGTAGTTCATTCTTAGTTGCAGTCCTTGATCTTTTGCCTTACAGAATATCAGGTTCCAGGCCCTTCTATCTTTTAATGTGGAGGCAGCCAGATCTTGGGTGACCCTTATTGTGGCACCTTGGCATTTAAATTGTTTTTTCTAGCTGCTTGCAGGATTTTCTCCTTTGTGTGGTAATTCTGCAGCTTAGCCACAATATTCCGTGGTGTTCTTTTTTTAGGGTCTATTTCAGAAGGAGTTCGATGAATTCTTTCCACATCTACTTTCCCTTCTGTTTCTATTATCTCTGGACAGTTCTTTTTGATAATTTCCTGTAAAATAGAATCTAGGCTCTTTTTTTGGTCATAGTTTTCAGGAAGTCCAATAATCCGCAGATTATCTCTCCTAGATCTATTTTCCAGGTCTATAGATTTTCCCAGTAAGTATTTGACGTTGTTCTCCAGCTTCTCATTTTTTTTGTGTTGTTTGACTGATTCTTTGGTTCTCTGTGAATCATTCATTTCTATTTGTTCCATCCTGACTTTTAAGGAGTTATTTTCTTCTTTCACAGTTTTTACTTCTTTTTTGTAAATGCCCAATTTCGTTTTTAAATGAATTATTTTGCTCTATTGAATTTTTTTCCATTTCCCTAATTTTTTTTTTGAGAATTATTTTCTTTTTCCAATTCAGAAATTCTATTTTCTTGAGACTTTTTTATCTTTTCCAATTCAGAAATCCTACTTTCCTGTGTTTTTTTAACCTTTTCTAATTCATAAATTTTGTTTCCCTGCATCTCCTGTGAATTCTTTATTTTTTCCAACTCCAATTTCAGGACATTGTTATTCTCTATCATAGCTTCCCTTTCCTTTCCCCATTTTTCTTCAATCTCCCTCAATTTTTTAAGAGTCTCTTCAAGGAGAGAGTTATGTGATGGGGGGCAGGCATCGTTCCCCTTTGGGTTGTTATCAGCTGTCTCTCTGCTGTTAACTTCCTCGGGGTTGGATACCCGCTCTTTCTCTGTGTAGAAGGAATCTATTGTTTTTCTGCCTTTTTTGCTCATACTTAAAAAAATCTTTTGGGGTCTGTCCCTGGGGTAGGAAATTATTTATTTACTTCTTACCAGCTTCCTCCCAGACTGGATGGATGCAGAGGCTCCTGCACCTGAGCTAAGAGAGAGCTCTGACAGAGAGTTCCCACCCACTCCCTGGAAGTGCCTCAGAGATGATTAGCACTACTGTGCTTCGAGGGCGTAGAATAGTGAAGACAGCAGGAAGCCCAGCCTATGTGTCCGGGTGGGGAGTGGATGTCTGCAGCAGGTGACTTGAAAAGCCCCTGTGCTCAAACTGGAAGTGTCTGCCAGAAACCGCGGTCCCTAGTTCAAAGGTTCTGCTTCTCTGGGACTTCCTGGAGCTGAGTTCCACTCCCTCCAGCTGAGCTAGGCAGTGTGTGTTGCCTTGGGCCGTATCCACCCACTTGTCAATCTCTTAACTATTCTCAGGTGGGAGCTGAGGCCACACCCCCTGGTGCCGAGATCTGCTGAGTCACCTCCAGGGTCTGGGGAAAATCTAATCTGAGTTTTAAAATATTTTGGCTTTCTCTTCTGAACTGCTAAATAATTTGCAGAGAAGAGCTAACAGCCTGTGCCAGATTCCTTTACCTCAGTGGCTTCTCTGGTCCCAGAGCCCTTCCCAGCGCAATGGGCGCAGTGTGCCACTACCCCACCGTCTGTGCTGGTCTCTCTTATTCCTCCCCTGGGAACTGACCTTTCCTGTTGAAACTCCAGATTCTCTTCAGCTGGTAAGTCGTGCTTCCAGTCCTTGTGGATTCTATCAGTCCTGAGCTAATTATGAGACTTAATTTATCTAAATGGTTATGAGGGAGTGAGGACGTTCACAGAGACGTGTGTTTCTTCTCCGCCATCTTGGCTCCGCCCCAATTTCAGATTTTCAATAGCAAATTGTCAATAATAGTTACTTAACTAAGTTCTTTTGATAAAATAAGAATTTGTTTGAATATACCCCTTGTGGATTTTTCTTTTAACAACACCTGCATTTGCCTAACTTAAATAATGTTATTTTGGATACCTATTACAAAACACAAATTGAGGATTTTTTGGTATTCCTTAACAGGATTTTCCTCACATTTAAATGAAAGAAATCAAATTGAAAAAATATATGAAGAATGAAATTCTTATATGCTTAGTGAAATCATCTTTAAACTGAACATTAATGCCAGGCTTACAGTATCAGTATGGAAAGCCATACTTATTAAAATAAATTGCTTGTTTTCTAAACTAGTCAGCACTTAGTGATGCTGCCATGTTGTCTTCTTTTTCCCCTTTGGATGTGAATCTATTATTTCATCTATGTAAGCAATTATTTCTTTGTAAGCAATAGAGAACCCTTCCATCACTGTGGATTCTTTCATATACATTTCCATATTTGCTATGCTGAACAAGAAAAATCAGAATAAAAGTTAAAGAAATGAAAAAGAAAAAAATCAAGCAAACAGATGACAACAATAACAATAAAAAGGTGAAAATAAAATGCTTTTATCTACAGGCAGTCTCCACAGTTCTCTCCCTGGATATGAATGCCACTTTCCATTGCATTCTATTGGAATTACCTTGAATCATCTCATTTTAACTTAAATTCTTAGATAGTTCCTTGGGACATTGAGAAGTTAAATAAACCAAATAAACTACACAGCCAATATGTACAGAGGTACAACCTTAACCTTGATCTTT
The DNA here is from genome assembly GCF_048593235.1 of Sminthopsis crassicaudata. Lineage (NCBI taxonomy): Eukaryota > Metazoa > Chordata > Mammalia > Dasyuromorphia > Dasyuridae > Sminthopsis > Sminthopsis crassicaudata. Next base: position 89,087,405 of record NC_133617.1, read on the forward strand.
GGTTTTGAGGCTCTTCTTCTTTATATTTTGTTACATTTTTCCCTCTTACAAACCATCTGCTTTCCCATCTATATGGCTCTAACCCTGAGTCAAGTATGAAAAGCCATTTGTTCTCACATGTAGTATCTAGTTCCATTGAAACCCTGATTTTCCAAGGAATCTTCACTGGAGAGCAAAATATAGAAGCTTCACCTATGAATTAATTTAAAGCTGCAAAATAATAAAAGATGGAAGGGCATTGAATCATGTGATCACTAACTGGTAGCAGATCAAGGGTACAAATGTACCAGGCTATCTGGGAATAATGAAGATGTGAGCCTTCACAATCTGGCTCAGCAGGGATGTTCCTTTATGTCAGATACATTTTTGTATACTCCAGATAAGAAAGTGATGGATGAATCCCTTTGGTCTTGACATTAGAAATGGATCTGTAAACATGGATTGTTCAGACTGTCAAGATGGAGGGATCTAGATAGGAGGAGGAATGGTTGAAGGGGAGAGAGGGAAAACAAAGTTATGGAGTGAAACTGTAACCAGGAGGAGATAGTACTTTGTTGGTCTCTAAATGAGTCTTTCCAGTGCTGAAGGCTCCATCCAGGGCCTTAAAAGGCTCAGCTGTCACTCAGAGCAATAGCTTTTACTTCACAAAGAAATGAAATACCATGTCATGCTAAAGAGCTAAAAGTTGTTGTGCTTGAAATAATGGATAGAACTGCACATCTTTGCTGTTTTCCTAGTGACTGCAATGTCTCCACTAAGACCTTGAGCTCCTACTAGTTTTGTGCTAGCAATTGTCCAGTACATTTAATTGTACTTTTCAGCATCCCCAGGGCTGTTCTAATCAATTCACTTAATGGCTCAAAGTTAAAACCAGGAATTGTTGCACTTATGAAGAATATGTCAAAGGACTCAGGTCAAACTGGCCTATAGAGAGCCATCGGTTTAGACTGCTAATATCAAAAGTTCTTTAGACATCACTAATTGTATATCCATCTTTCCTCATGCCATATTTGTGGAATCAATTTTTGAACTTACACAATGTACACCTATGCCCTCATATATGTCTATTTGTCCATATATCTATATCAATATCTAGCTAGTTACTTATCTCTCCCTGCAAAATTATGTTCCCATATACTAGCACACTTCTTGACAAAGAATAAGTGTTAAACATATCCATGTTGATAAATTGACTTGGATAAAGACATAGGTAGCATATTTTCCAGATTTCAGATGGTACACAGTTAAAAAGGAGGGTTGATATGCTAGAAGAGAAAGTCAGAACCCCCCAAAAGATATCATAATAGATTAGAACCTTGAAACTACTCTAGTAAATTGAAATCTAAAAAATAGATAACACATTTTCTGTATAAAGTGTTTTTTTAATTTATTTTAAAATTATTTTAATATACATTGCTTTATAAATCAGGTGGGAGAGAAAACTCACAGCAAAAGGGAAAAATCATGGGAGACATAGAATATGTGTGCTACGCTTACTTCTTTTTTCCATTTTTTAATCATGTATTTACATTTAGAACATATGTGTGTATGTGTATAAAATGTATTGATATATAGTAATATATACATAAATATACATACATACAAACATATATATGTATGTGTATAACATATATATGTATGTATACATACATCCTGCCACCAACACTAACAAAGATTCTTTTATTCAGCACAAAGTTCCAACCTGACAAGATCTTTATAGATCTTGATTATTTAATATTAATTTTAATAGTGATCCTTTCTTATTTCCTATTATCCATTAATTTGATAAATATGATAATCATAATTTTATCCAAGTCAATATAAACATGTTTTAAAAGAGCTTTGAAGTGCTTCCACATAAACTTCTTTTCTGACATTAATAACAATTCTTTGATCAACAAGTCACCCAACTCCACATTCATGTAACAATGGATTTTCTGATTCTTCATCCTCCATATGTCTCCTACCAGCTTCTAGTGATGGGATATAGTAATCTCATCACCATCTTGTTCATTAGAACATTAGGAAAACACTTCATTAAATCATTACCTAAAATCCCAATGTATTATAATATATGAAAGATTCTTTTAATCTGCAATTCTAATAAGATCATGAGATCATATATTTTTATATGAGAACTTTTAGAGTCATTTAGTCCAACCCATGTTTTTGAAAAATAAGAAAAATAAGGAAACTTTTAACACCTCCAATGTTTTATTTTTATATTCATCTTATGTTTATTTTATCTACATTTCCCAATATATTCTTTTACTTTTTCCATTCCAGCATTATAACAGAGAATATAACTTTCCTTATATACAATATAAGGTAATAATGAAATAGAATAATAACAGAATATAAATTTCCTTATAACAGAATAAAAGAGGGAGAAAGTTCAGCAAAAATTCAGCAAAATATTTATCAAATTTGATATAATATGTAGTATTACACTCCAAAAGTTCACACCTCTGCAAATAAAAAACAGAGGCCAATTTTCATATGTCTTTTTCTTTGGACCAAGTTTTAATATTATAATACCATAGTCATTTTTTTCTCATAAATAATTTTGGAAGGTTTTTTATATCATATTTTGGTCATCCTACTCCTATCCACTCACAAAGATTAGACAATTGAATAATAATGGAGCAAAATTACTTATAGTAATGCACACTATAAAATTCAGAGTCAGGATGATACTGCTTGGAAGTCTTACCTTATATCAATTTTTACAGCATTCCTGTACCTTATATTCACTGGGCCAAACTCTAGCTCTCTCCTTTGAAGCCCAACAGATAGAATCATCTGTAGAACAAACATTTATAGAGACATAATAAAAATTGTAAGATAGATAATAGCCTCTCCCCTGTGAGACGGTTTCCCCTCCAATATCTGTATTTGAAGGACATAATAAAAGAGTTCTTCTGATGAGCCACAGATTGAGAATTGCTCAGAGCTCTGTGCTATATACAAGGGTGATAATGCCCATGGGCATTGGAAGAAACCATCACTCATTGTGCTTTTTAATTATAATCAACATGAGCTCTCACACATCTGTGAAAACTACCAGAAAGTTGTCTCCAAATTCTTTTCAGCAATCTTAGAGTCTTTTTGGAAATCAGAAATGGTTGGCTCCCGAGGCTCAGTGACCTTGAGGAGAAGGTGATGACTTTAAATACTAGAAGAACTACCATATGGAAAGAAGTTTTAATTAACTGTACTTGGCTCTTAGAGCAGAATTAGGGCCAATGAGAGGGAGGACTTCCAGAAAGACTGGTTTTGTATTAATATAAGAAATCATTTCATAGTAATCACAGATGGCTAGCAATGGAATTGGCAAAATTCCCCAGGACATAGTGAATATTCTGAGTCTAAAAACAGCAAACATTGCATAAATGATGACTTACCAGTAGTGTCATACATAGGGTCCCATTCAACAAATACTTCTTAAGCACATATTTAGTGTGCAGAGCACTTCTAAATAATGAGAATATACTTAAAGAATGGGGAAAAAAAAACTAATCGCTCAAAAAAATTGAATTCTGCATTGAGGTGGGGATAGAGAGACAGATATGGTATGTATAAAGACAAACATATTGAAAAGTATATGCAAAGTTACATAAAGTAATTCTATAAAAGAAAGTGGCAACATCTACATTGTATGAGAATTTGAAATTTATTAACTCTTATTTCACAAATCTAACAAATTAGAATTCTTCAATTATATATTTTATAACTCTAATATTCAATAATCCTATGACTCAGAATGTAACTATTTTATAGTTATACAATAAAATACAAGAAATTTATTGTAAATTATTATAAATTTATACAATAAATACAATAAAATAAAACTTAAAAAAGTTTTATAGCCATTTATTTTTCCATTTTTTTCAGAAAGGCCAGGTATATTAAATATCTTACTGAATGGAAATGAGATTGCATTGGTATAGGTATTCCTTTCAGTGATGTGCTCAAAACCCATTCTTTGCTATCCATGGATAAGTTAATCATGAATGGGTCTGCTATTTGTGTCTATATTCTCCTATATTCTCCCACACATTCAGTAGATTACTTCCTTCCTTACTATATTCAACATTTTAAGGATTCCAATGGATTATCTATTCATTCGATATTCTACCTACATGATCAACCCATGTTCATTTTCATCATTGCATTCCTCTAACAATCTTTCCTCTTTTTTCCTTATGACTTTTTGTGTGCATGCAATCTACACACATTTACCATAAGTCTTTTTGTTGCCATGTAGATGAACCATTTAATTTTTCAAAGACTCCTGTGTTCTTTAACTGAGAACAATACATTAAAATGATGTTGTTTATTGAAAAATGGATAGTTTTGAATATAAAAAGTATTTTACAATTTATTCCATTCTTCTCATTGAGGCAATTCACAGGTCAATCCCTTATCTGTTTTAGATATATTTATTTGCTTTGATGAACTCTTAAGGGGGTTTATTCAATTTCACACCATTGCCTAGACAAAAGTTAGTCTTCATTTCCTTGATTTTTTGTGTGTCTATATGTCAAAGGCTTATGAATTATGAATCTCATTTAGGGAAGAATAAAAATGTTACAGACTACTCATCACTTCTCCCTTATAACAAATAATTGCAGATAAGGAAAAAAATGAACACATTGGCCATATCTGAAATAGTATAAGCTTCATTCTGCACATAAAATTTTATGCAATATTTCTGTTGAGTTGAGAGAAAGGCACACTTCACTCTTGGTCATCTGAAATCATCATGGATCTGTGAAAGCCCATTTTGTTTCCTTTTATATTATATTGGTTAATTTATAAATTGTTTTCTGATTTCACTAGCTCACTCAATTTTCTTCTGGGTTTCCTTAAATTATTCATAATCATTTTTCTTCAAGTGAGATAATAGCCTGTTATATTCATATCACATAATTTCATTCCTTATTCCCTAACTGATATGCATTCCCTTTGTTTATTGTTCTTTGCTATTACAAAAATGTTCTTAGCTACAAACAAGGGTGACAATATCAGACCCTGTACTAAGGTGATGATTGGTCAATATTCATGGACTTGTGAACTGGCACAACTGTTCTGCAGAACAATATGGACTATGTTCAAAGGATCATAAAACTACACACATTTTTTTACCCAGCAATGTCACTACTAGGTCTGTATCCCAAAGAGATCAAAGAAAAGGGAATTAGTAATTTTAGCACATATTTCTTTTCCCTCTCTCTTTAGTTCTTGAGGTAAATGTCTCATACTAGTATCCCTCCATTAAGTATTGTATATAATTTTGAAAATTTCCTGTTATAACTTCATATGATATTCCTAAATGGCTTGACTGATTGAAAATTACAAGAGTTCTATGCAACAACTAATACTTATGATCTGAGAGTAAATAGAAAAGAGTTTTTAAAGCTACAGTTCACTTCGAAATCAAATATTATTTACTTTTTTATAATCAATGAATTGCAAATCCAATGAAATCATATAATTTCTATTTCTTTTAGCCAGTTATAAAATGATAAAGATACATTATTTTCTGAAAAAAAAATTGTTCATGAAATTCTATTTATTCGCTATTAATATTCTTATTGTTGAATGGCTCATACAAAGATTTTGTGTAGATCTGACAGTAGCCATACTGATTGGCATTTGTTTCTACTACTATCTTTTTTGATTCAGTAGGAAATTTCCCCCTATATCTATAGTATCTTCTTTTCCTTCAAATATGTTAATCTTTCAATGTACAAATTTTCACTTGTATCTCCTCAAGTATGGATCAGCTCTATATTTTCGCTCTATATTTGTTGCACCTTTGCAAAGCATATTGAAGATTCTAGTATTAGTACATGGTTTTGTTACTCTGTCCTTGATGGCAGGAAAAAATGTTACGTAATTATTTACTAATACCTCCATTGTTTCTTCTAATAAACTATTCTTTCCTTTTTTAAAATAACTTCTGGAACTATTGGTTACTTAGATCTCTTCAAATCTCAGTAAAATGAATTTTGTATTCTACTTTTTCTTTCTATTTTATAAAACAATTTTCATTCATTATCTAGTTATTTTGAATTTATTTTTCTTTCTCCTATTTGTGAGTATTATACAGAAAGAGTGATTAAATTATGTGGTTTCATTTTAAAACCAGTTACTTTACCAGTTACTGATTTAAAAAAAAAATTTTTGTTGCTTACTCAATCTTAGGCATTCTCCAAGTAAATATTCATAATGCCTATAAATAAAGGTTTTGTTTTCTTAATTTATAGTTAACTTGCTCATTTTTAGTTTTATTTCTACCACTCTTGTGGTACATTGAGAATTACATCAAAAAATAGAAATAATGTTAAACATTTATACTTATTGTATCTTAGATACTATTGAAAGATGTTAATTCTCTATTATTAAAATTAAATATTTTTAATTTAGATAAATATTGTTTATCATTTTAAAATCTAATATTGTTTTCCATTGAAACATAAATGCATACTATATCTTGTTAAAAGTTTCTTTTGTGTATGATATAATGTGATTTTCATTGTTTTTATACTTTACTCATAGTTTTTGTCACAATGAATAGGCCTTACAATCCTATTATGAACCAATTTCATTATAGTTTAAAAACTGAATATTTTTATGTATACTCTTTGCTAATATCATTTTTAATACTTTTGTCTTACTATTTACTAATGTATCAGATCTATTTTGTTCTTAGGAAAATTTTACTATGATACCTTCCTTTGACTTTTGCAAATGAATGTATCTATAATAAATAAATTAATTATTGAAAAAATCAATAGGCCTTTGATTTAAAGTGTATGTTGGCTTGAAGTTTACTTCTTTGGGAATTTATTTGGGAATTACTTCTTCAATTTCTGGTTATGTTATTTTAACAATAGAGAGCCAGTTCCTATAGCAAGAAACTATTTCTTTTTTGATTTATATTCTTAATGCACAATTTCTGGTATATGGGAGATACTTGATGAATCCACATTAAGTGGTAATAAAAAACTCATACCCCCCACTTTAGATAAAAGTAAAACTAACTAATCATAATATATATGTATGTACACACATTTGTTATTTTTATTTTTCATTTCAGTATTCTTTTCTGACTCCAATTATTGTTTCCTTGACAAAGATATTCTAGTAGTTTGCAATTTCTCTCTGCAGTTCAATTTTACTGTTGAGGAAACTGAGACAAATAGAGTTCTGTGACTTGCCCAAGGTCACACAGTTAATGTGTCTGAATTTGGATTAGGGTTCAAAAACAGGAGTCTTTCTGACTCAAGGCCCAGTGCTTTATCTACCATTCCATCTTGTTGTACCCTCTACTCCACTTTGCCCATTATAGATATCAAGTATTAAATGAATATTAATGAATTTTCTTAAACCTTGGAAGATTACAGGGACTTGATCATTGAATGACAGATGGATAACATATCATTACAACTCTTGGAATTATCTTTGACCATTGTATAACTGAAAATAATTAAGCCATTCACAATTGATCATCATTAGATTATTGTTATTATTGTTTGTATATTTTAGATCTTGTCACTTCGCTTTATATCAGTGTATGTAAGACTTTCCAGGGTTTACTGAAACCATTCTACTTGTCATTTCTTATATAATAATATTCTACCACAATCATATATCAAAACTTCTTCAGATATTTCCCAATTAATGAACATTTTATCACTTTCCAATTATTTGGTACCACAAAAAGAGCTATTAAAATATTTTTGTACATATACTTTCCATTTCACTTTTCTTTGGTATTTTTGACATACAGATCTCGTGATAGTATTATTGTTTCAATGGTTGTGCATAATTTTATGCTAATTGAATATAGTTTTAAATTGTTCTTCAGAATAGTTGGATCAGTTCATAACTCCACCAACAATGAATTAGTGTACCTATTTTCCACACCTATCCAGTATTTATCATTTTCCTTTGCTGTCACATTGTCTACTTATCACCAGGGGAAATATTCCTTATTTTATAAATTTGACTCAGTTCCTTATATATTTGAGAAATGAAGGCTTTATCAGAGAAATTTTCTTTATTTTTTTCTCTAGCTTCCTACTTTCCCCCTGATTTTGGCTTATTTATGCAAAAACATTTCAAATTTCTTATAATCAAAATTATTCATTTTACTTTCCATTATCCTTGCTATCCCTTGTTGGATCATAAATACTTCCTCTTTCTGAATATTTGATAGGTAAATTTGTCTATGATACCTCCAACTTTCTTTTGATATGACCTTATGTCTAAAATATTTACTCACTTTGACATTGTTTTCATATATAGTGTGAGTTCTTGGTCTATATCTAGTTTTTGGCATACTGCTTCCTAGTTTGCCCAGATAAGGTTTTTTTTTTTTTTTTTCCCCAAATGGCTAATTCTTACTCCTAAAGTTTAAAACTTTATTTTTACCAAACAGTAGATTACTATAGTCATTTACTACTGTATATTGTGTACCTAATCTATTTCACTGATCCACCACTAGTTTTTAATTGATTTTTAATTGATTCTCTAGGATGTTCTCAATTCATCCATTGATTTGTCAGAATATTATTCTCCCTATTCCCTTTGGCTGCATGTCACAAATTTTTCTATATTGTATCATTCTTGTTATTCTCATTAATGAAATTATCACTTGTTTCTATCATTTTGATGCTTTTTAAAGATTATGTTATTGCATTTCCAATTAATTTTTCACTTATACTTTTATAGTAATTTATTGAATATAATTATATTGTATTAAAGTCTGAAAAAAAGGTAAATTTTATATTTTTACTTTTCTGTATTTGGTAATGAGGTTTTCAATGTCCTAATACACAGGCAATTTGTTGAAGCGGTAAAGTACAGGGTAAGAGTATATGTCCTTCTATTCTCATTCAATTTCTTTCTTGTTGTTTCCATCTTTTTCGTAACTCCCTTTCTCTTCTTACTTTTCTTGCCTCCTTACTGAGTATAATAAATTCCTATTCCAAATTGAGTATATGAATATATGTAGGTAGGTAGATATGTGTATATATCATCTATTCTCTATCTACTTATATATTTATATTTTTCCTCTTTGTTCAAATGCAGATAAGGGTCAGTTTCACATATTGTCCACTCCTTAACATTTTCCTCTCCACTGTAAAAGTTCTTCCTTGTATATTTTATTTTATGTGAGATAATTTTCCCTATTCTTCTTTCATCTTCTAGGGAATGCCTTTTTCTCACTCATTCATTTTTAGAGATCATCTTAGTATAATTCTATCTATTTTTCCCCTAAAGGATTCTACTTAAAGGATAAATTTATCTTAGGTGTAATCCTAACTCATTTGCCTTATGGAACATCATCTTCTAAGCCCTCTATTCTTTTTAATAGCATAGCTACTAAATCTTACCTTATCCTGTCATTGTCATTTGAATTTTTTTTTCTATTTGCTTAAAGTATCTCTGATTTTTGAGCTTTGAAATTTGGATATTATATTACTTGAAGTGGTATTTTGAGAACTCTTACTGATGGTGATTGATGGATTCTTTCAACTTCTCTTATGGTTTAGTACTGGAATATAGTACAGTTTTACAATTTCTTGAAAAATGATGTTCCATCTCTTTTTTTAAAGTGAAAAGATTCTAGAATAATTAAATTAGGCAATGTAATACTTCTTAAATTATATCTCAGATCTATTTTTTGCATGTTTTTCTGATGAGATATTTAATATTTTCTTTTGTTTTTCATTATTTCTGTTTATTGTTTTTTATGTCTTATTCTTTTTCCATTTATTCAATTCTGTTTTTAATGTGTCATTTTCTTCAGTATATCTTGTCTCTTTTGACAAGCTATTAATTTTAAGAATAATTTTGTGTATTGCTATTATTTATTTCCCAAAATTTTCTCAATAACTCTTTATTTGATTTTTAAAATCATTTTACTAACTTTCTAGGAATTCTTGTTGGGCTTTTTGAACTTTTATATTTCTGGGACTTTTCAAGAAGCTATTTTAACATCTTTGTCTTCATTTGAATTTGTGTTCATCTTCCCTATTATTATAGTAGTTTTTTTTTTTTTTTTTTTTTTTTTTTTTTTTAATGGTTAGGTTCTTTTTATTGTCACTGTTTGTTCATTTTCCCAACCTAATTCTTGACTTTGGAGTCTATGCCAAATTGGGCTTTGTTGCCAAATTTAGGCATGGTTGATGGTTCTGTCCCAATCTTCAGGTTTTTTTTTTTTCACACTGCTGTTTTCAGAACTGGTTCTGGAGTTTTGAAAGTTTTTGTGGCTTTTGGAGAGATATGATCATGGGGAAACTATGATCATTTTTCTCCTGGTCTATAGTGTGATCCTTACTCAGGAAGGGCTCCCTGCATTAGGAAACACTGTTGCTCTTTGGGGTCTCTCCTCCCTTGGGACTGCATATGCACCACTCAACTCTGAAGTGAAGAGGGGTATGAGCACTAGAGTTTTCAAACAGTGCCCAGTTATGCACCTGGTGCTAGAGGGGTAACTGTATTTCTAAGTACTTGTCAGATCTTCTCACTGTCTCTAACTTGAGAGTCCCTGAATCTGCTGATACCAAGCTCACAGTTGGGATTGCTGCCACATGAGCTCTGGGACAGCCCCCACCCCAGGTCACAGACCTCTCTTTCCAGTTTCCTAATTTGTCTTTGGTTATAAAAATGTCCCACCCTCACTTTTATTGGCCCTGCCACTGCAGAATTTGATGTTAGGAGATATTTTAAAGTTGTCCGGAGGTAAATGCTGAAAGAACTCAGTTCTTTCTAGTACTCTGACATTTTGTCTCTGAAATACACACACATACAAAACACACACACCACTGACATATATATATGCATATATACATAAACACAAATATCCATATACACACATGCATGTATATACATTGAGTTTGTACATATGTATAAAATAATTTTGGAGGCTGAATACTAGAATAATTATGACACTGACAGCTTCCTACCCCTTTTAGATCTCTACAGTTTTAGATGGATCAGGCGGTATCAGGTGATAGTATCTACATTGAAGGATTGCTCTAGATTTATCTGTTGCTAAATTGGTTATCCCTCCTTGACTTCAGGTCAAGGACCCAATATGATCTAATTAACATGACAGTCCTTTGAAGTTCTGCCCTCACCTCCCTTATTGTAATTTATTTTTAGTCATCTCTTTCATATATTGATCTTTGTTTCATTTAATAGCTTGCTATTATTGTTTTTCTTAGAGGTCCATTTAGAGCAAAATTCCTAACTTGGGGGTACATGAACTTATATTTTAGAATTATTTTGATAATTATATTTTTATATGATTGGCTTATTTTACCATGCTATGTGTTATAATTTTGTTCATTTAGAAACATTGTTTATTTTTTTTCCTGCATTGACTTTACTGCGCTGACTTTATTGCACTTAACTTTACTATGCTGCCAAATTGATACATGATAAAAATAACTTTAAAAATCTATTTTGAGAGTTTTAAAATTTTTCTATCTCTATCTGTATTGAAATTTCACACATCATTACCTTGAATACATTTGCACTTGAAACAAAAAAAAACAATTATTAATAATTCCCCAAACTTAAGAAGACATTGTCCTGCTCCAAGCATTCACCATAGCCATCCAGTAGGTTCTTAATAAATGCCTCCCTCCTCCTCCTTCTTCTTTTTCTTTGATCATTTATCTTACTTAAAGGTTCAGATCAGGTACTTTTTTACATGAATCCTTTTATTATTCCCACTCCTATTTCAACTACATCTTCCACTTCCCAGCAGCTAGATTTATTCTCATCTGTTACCAGTTTTCCTAGAGTGCTTTTAGGCCATCCACTCTTTGTCTTCATCCACTTCTACTTCATATTATATTTACTTGTGTAGGTTACATATTGACAATGGTAAAATATAACCTCTTTGTGGAAGGGGTCATTGCCATCATTTCATTTGTAAATGTATCAACCAACAGAACATACCATTGTGTACTACACAGAAATGGTGATTAATAAAACACTATATTAAGCTGGAAGACTGGTTGCGATCTTATAGATCATCTCTTAAAACAAATGCTTGAACAAGAATTTCCTTTATAATGCCCCTCAAGGCCTCTAGGAAAGACAAATTTACTATCTCCTGAACATATAGAATTACAAATACCAGAAAATATTTGTTTGTTGAATTACCCAGATCTTCCTAAATGAAAAGTAAAATCAATTATGAGTCTTATTAAGTCCCTTTATGTAAATAGTTGTCAACGTTAAAAGTAGGAATATTCATTTGCTGCAAAATCCAAAACTTCCACCAGATGGAGATAGTTCCCTATGAAATGCGATATTTAAGCTCTTCCTGATCCATCTTCATAGAGCAAGAAACTGTATTTTAAGGTGAATTACAAGTGCAACATTGTTCTCCTTATTCCTCACACAAGGAAGTCTGCCTCCTAAATGGTCATTTTTGCTAGCTATCCTCCTCCTAGAATTCCTTCTCTCATTATTTCCACTTGTGGCATTTTCTGGCTTCCTTCAAGTATCAATTAAAATGTCATCTTCTAATCTTCTACAGTATCTTTCCTGATCTTTTTTAAAGCTACTACTTTTCCTCAGTTGATTATTTGTCTCTCTCCCTCTCCCTCTTCCACTCCCTCCTTCTCTCTTCTCTTCTCTCTCTCCTCTCTCTCTCTCTCTCCCTCTCTCTCTCCCTCTCTCTCTCCCTCTCTCTCTCCCTCTCTCTCTCTCTCTCTCTCTCTCTCTCTCTCTCTCTCTCTCTCTCTCTCTCTCTCTCTCTCTCTCTCTCTCTCTCTCTCCCTCTCTCTCCCTCTCTCTCCCTGTCTCTCTCCCTCTCTCTGTCTCTCTCTGTCTCTGTCTCTCTCTCTCTCTTTCTCTCTTTCTCTCTCTCTCTCTTTCTCTCTCTCTCTCTATATATATATATATATGCATGTATATAGATAAATAGAAGGTAGATAGATATGTGTAACTATCAATATATGTAGTTGTTTATATATCTTTTCACATTGTCATGTGAGCTTCTTTAAATTAAAGTTTTATTTTTTCTTCCTTTTTTTTTTCTCTTTTTTTTGCATCCTCAGTACTTAGCATGGTTCCTAGAACACAGAAAGCCTTAATAAATATTAGTTATTTAACTGACTTTAGGGGTAAATGAGAAGGGTTGTTTAACTACCTTGTAAATCATGATATCTTGGCAGCAGAATTGTCATTGCATAGCTATGACATAGCTATGCAAGTTTGATGTGATATGATTTTGTGAGTCATATGAAGTTCATATATTTTAAGAAACACAAAATAGATACTCAAGAAAGGGGGAAAATAAACAAGTTAACTTCATGTTAAACCTTGATTTCAATATATTCCAAAAAATTTAATTTCTTCATTATATTATAATATCCTATAAAGCATTCCTCAAAACATATAGATTACTAAAGGAATCATTTTATGTAGATTATTTCTCTTTCATCCATCTATCTGCTTCTACATTGCATCCCCAGTTAGCTATGTCAAGTTATTTTTATTATATGAGTCAAAATCCTCTCTTAAATTATACTTCATGAAACCCATTGATATGTTTACATTTACTTATTAGATTCACAATTCACAATTCAGAAGGAACAATTCACAGTGAAAGATTTAACTGGATACCAGTGTTATAACTATAGCATCTGAACATTTTCCTCACAAATCTTGAAAATACTATTTCATAATTATAAATATGTTCTATTCCAAGAGTTAACCATTATGGTAATGATGCATAGGGCATCTGTACAGGGGAGATATGTGTGGTCAGGATTTCTTTATTAAGGGCTACAAATTCAATGAAAATATTTTAGAATAATAGATGCTTAATAAATATTTATTCAATTTATATCATAATGAAGAGAATAACAGGTGGTGCACATATTCACATTTGGGATCAAGACAAATAAATGAATGCAACTCATACTTTTGGTACTAGAAGGATTCTAAGGTCTTTTGCTGATATTGTGTTACTCTTTAGTAGCTTTAATCCCCATCAAGTATTGTGTCTACGTTGATCTCCCTAGTGTTACTATACTCCATCATGATGTTTGAGCTCATCTTTAGTCATTGTTATCTTCATAAACACCTAACACACTGTCCAAGAAGACTAACAATGCTATATTTAGCAAATTCCTCCCTCAAATAAAGGGTAACAATTTTTTTTGTTAAATAAGCTATTTTATTCAGATAAGATAAAGTAGGTAAAGCAATTAAAAACCTAAAATCTGGAAAAAACTGAATTATTATAATCAGCATATCATAATTATTTTTAAAATATTCTTACTAATAATATGAAATATTATCTTTAATATGTTTTTTTTTATTTTCCTTATTGCCACATTATCTATAACAATCATAGAGAATATTCCTGAAGCAAATCAGTTTAGTGAAAAACAACTGACATAAAAGCAAGAAAGCATTTGTTTCAAATATTACCTATGACATATTGATGATTTGACCCTGGGAAAGTCATTGAAACTCTCAGTGTTTTAGACAAGTCTTTAAGAATATGAGTTACAGACAATATGTTAACTGCAATTGGTAGAGGGAGTTTCTTCATCCACAAAGTTCCTATATCAATAAAACCGCAAATCCAGTTCCTTTCTATATATGATGCTTCATGGACTACTGGACAGGTGTATTAAATAAGTATTGTTTGTGCTTGAATAGAAATTATCAGGTTGTAAGATCCAAACTGAAAGATTGGAAGCAGCCTTGGTACAATTCCAGTAGAAGAAAGGACAACTGAAGTGTAATGTGCTCCATTCTCTCCCCATCCCTCTTATTATTATTAAAAACTAAATACACAATTTAAAAAATGGGAAAAAGAAAGATAGAAAAGGAAAATAAAAAAAAATAAAAACATAACCTTGTCATGTGCCTAGCAGAATAGCAGAGAACATGTATTTAGCAATAAATTCCTGTTTCAAGAAAGCATATATAATCATAAGATATTATATTCATTACTATCCTTCTTGTCTTTGTTTTGTGTAAATTATTCTTTTGCTCTCTGCTGTGCACTTTTTATTTTATCCTTTTTTTTCCCTTTTGCCCACCCCACCTAAGACGGCTACAATTAAGCACAGATACACACACACACACACACACACACACACACACACACACACACACATATCTATATACATGCATACATATGGACATTTATAAATATATTTACTCATATATAATCATCCATCTAAGAAATATTAATATGGCTGACATATAATGTAAATTTCTCTCTTGATGGGATCTTTAAATTTGAGTTTGAGATCAATGATAACTAGCCATATCTTTAAAAAAAAACAAAATTCTATTCCTGATCCTTTTTGTTGTGTCTGTGTATATCTCTCATTTTCTAGGCCTGCTAACTCTTCTACTTTACTTCTATTCCTTCACTTGCCTTGCTGTTACTTAACCTCACCCTACCCATGATCCCTCCCTTATCTTCTCCCTCTACCCTTTCCTTTCAACTTCATCCCAAACCCTTTAATCTACATACCTTATCCTACTTCCTTTAATTTAAATACCCATCTGTACTGCACCTTATTCTAAGCTACCTTTTCCCTCCCTCTTTATCCCTTCTCATTTATCTACACAGCTTATCTCTTTGTCTTGAATCTACAAATCATTTTATACTATTCTCTACTCCATTATTTATAGATTTTGGAGGCTGCTCTACTCTTCATGGTCTATAAGTGGCTATGTGTATGTTTTCCCCCTTATTTAACCCAGTCCTAATGCAAATAGATACAATTATCAACCCTCCTTCCCCATCTAATGCCTCTATATAGTTTCTTTCTCTGCACCTCATTTGTTCAGCATAATTACTGTTTTTTTAGTAATTTAGTAATTTAATAATTACTATTACTTTTCTTAGATGGTTTTACTTTTTTGAGCTGGATCCTACTCAGCTCTGCCCCAATGTTTCTTTTGAGCTATTCAATTACTAATATCAATTTTAAACATTTCCACACATTAAACAAAAAGTTTTTCCTTATTGAGTCCCTGAAATTAGTATTTGATGTTGGCTCTTATATGTTAAATTTTCTATCGAGTTAATGGCTGGTTAAGATAAAATCTTAAAAATCCACGAGTTCATTGAATACCCATTTTTAAAAATATGCTTAGTTTTGCCGGATATGATATTTCTTGCAGCAAATCTAGTTCCTTTGATTGTTGGTATATAATATTTCAAGACCTGTGGTTTTTTATTGTAGTTAACAAAAAATCCTGTACAGTTCTAATTGTATTTCCAACATATTTGATTTTTTTGATTGCTTGTTCTGTTTCTTGTAAAATTTTCTCTTTTATCTGGGAGTTTCAAATTTTAGCATTGCCCCTATGCATTTTCCTTGTAAAACTTCTTTGAGATGGTGATTGCTAGATTTTTCTATTTCTACTTTTTCCTCATGTTTGATCACTTCAGGTCAATTTTCTTCCTCCTCTTCCTTTTAAAAAAATTCCATTTTTATTTTTTTTTCCCCAAATATATGGAACAACAGTTTTCAGCATTCACTTTTGAAAAACCTTGTGTTCTAATTTTCTCCTTTTCTTATACTACTCCCCACTCCCAGGGTAGGAAGCAATGTGACATGGGCTAAACATTTGTAATTCTTCTAAACATATTTCCATATAAATCATTCTTGGCAAGAAAAATCAGATCAAAGAGGAAAAAATATGAGAAAGAAAAAAAAAAAAACTCAAGCAAACAACAATAAAAGGTGAACATCTTACACTTTAATCCACATTTATTCTCCATAGTTATCTCTCTGGATGTGTTTGGCCTTTTCCATTGCAAGCCTATTGGAATTGTTTTGAACCCCCACATTGTTGAAAAGAGCCAAGGGAAATTTTTCTTTGATTATTTCTTGTATTATTTTCTCAAGGTTCTTTTTTTTTTTTTTTCTGTCACAGTTTTCAGTTATCCCAATTATTATTATTTTTTCTTCTAGATATGTCTGTTTTCTTATGTTTTCTTATGTTTTACATTCTCTCCTACTTTTTCATTCTTTATGTATTGTTTTGTTATTTTTGGGTCACATAGCTTCTCTGGCTTTCTCTTGTTCAATTAGAATTTTTTAAAGAATTATTTTCTTCTTTAAAATTCTGGATCTCCAGTAATGAACCCAGTGAAAGAACACTGGAAAATGAGCATGGATCACAACATAGCATTTACATTCTTTTTTGTTATTGTTTGCTTGTATTTTTGTTTTACTTCCCAGATTATTTTTACCTTCCTTCTAAATCCGATTTTTCATGTGCAACAAGATAACTGCATATATATATATATATATACATATACATATATTTTATAAAATAATATATAATACACATATATTTTATTTAACATATACTTTAACATATTTAACATGTACAGGACTACCTACCTTCTAGCCATCTAGGAGGGGGTGGAGAGAAGGAGGGGCAAAATTGGAACAGAAGTTTTTGCAAAGGTCAGTGCTGAAAAATTACTGCATGTGTTTTGTCAATAAAAAGCTATAATAAAAAATAAAAATTAAAAAATTTAAAAAAACTCTGAATCTCCTTTCTTTTTTGTCTTCTTTTATAAATTCTTTCTGGATAGATAGCCTTTTAACATTACTCTTTAAGGTAGAAACTACTATTTTTTTTTTTTTTTTAATTTCACAGTCCTTTGAAGATGAGCCCCAGTTTTCCCTATTCCCAAAATAAGTTTCTATGATTGGATTTTTTTTTCTGTTTGTCTACTACATTTTGTTTTGTTGTTTTGTTTTCATGTTTTAAAATGAGAATTTCTTAGAACCTAAACATATGTTGAGAGGCCTGGAAGGAAGGGAGGTTGCTTCTTGGTTCACTTTAGCTAATCTGAACGGCAATCTCAAATCAAAAGCTCCATCCTCCTGTAAGTCCCTGCAGCCAGCAACCTCGTTGCCCTACTGCTTCTGCACCCATTGGGTATGCTAGTTTTTTCTCATCCAAAACAGTGTCTCTGCAACAGAGCTGGGTCTGACATTTCTTATTAGCAGAGTCTCCCTCAGTCTTCCAAGACTCATACCCCAGACTCCCCATTTTGTCCAGAAAGTGAAATTTTCTATTGTTCTTTCTGAGGCTACCTTCAAACCGAACTAGCTCCCATGCTCCCCGTTTGCTGTTTCAGCTGAACTAATCTTGGGGTGTTTATAATTTACACCAATTAAACTCTGGTCTTGGGTTTTTTCTCCAAAGTTTCTTAAGCTTATCCCAGGGGGACCCCTGTTCTGCCCCAAGTCTTACTTGTTTTTCACTGGTCCATGGTCATCATGAGCCAAAATTTGGTTTAGTTTGTGGGAGAAATCTGGAGAGTTTAGAATTTTCTCACCTACTCTACCATCTTCCCTGAATCCTGGTTCCATCCTCTTATTATCTGAGCCATTGCTAGTCCTCTTGACTTTTGTCTTGCCACTGGCTGTTTATGACTGGATGATGAGCTACACTTTGTGCAGCTCTGCCCGTTTATACCCACTTTATGTGTAAGTCAAGCCAGCAGCCTCCTGATATCACTGTATCTATTTGAGAATCAAAAAAAGAATAACAACATTTATCTTGCCCCTCTCCTTAGGACACCAACTCTTCATCTATCCTGCACCAAAAATCTCTTTTACACATATATTGTTTCCTCTAATTAGGATGTGAGTTTTTGTACTTGTACTTTTTATATTCTCAGCACTTAATGCAATACTTGATACATAGTAATCACTTACTACATGCTTTTTCCATTCACTCATTCATTCATTCATGCTCCCATGTGATTTTTTTTCCTCTATAGGCCTCTATAATTTGAAGGCGAATGGTAAAATTACTGACTTGTGTATTCTTGTCCCTTGCCTCATATCACCATCTCATCTCTAATAGAGTCTGCTGCGATTATCTTTCTTAGTTTTGGCTGCCCTCATGAGAGTTTGGAGATAATTTAAAACTATTTATCACTAAATGAACAGAACCGACAAAGAGTGTCCTAATTGGCTGCTGAGTCTGAAGAACTGATGACTCAGTGGATCTATAAAAGAATTGACCTTTTTCTCTGCTTTTCTTTATTTTAGGTCACTGCAGATCTTGGGATAGAAGCATCTAAAATTGGATTCTACTTTGTCAGGTCTAAAGGTCTAGATGTCTTTGGTTGGTGCTGGTGGCAGGAGAAGCTTCTGCATGGCCATTCCCAAGCATATCGGCTCCAGTTGGAACAGTTTAGCTGGAATCATATACCAGGAGTTGTTTGCACAATATTTACCAAATTAACAAAACACCTAATTAGCAGTTCCACAAACTCTTTTCTGTCCCAATGAAGCTGAATTATTCTCTTCCCAATAACCAGCATTTCAAAGTTCGTATTGATCTTTTCTAGCCATCTCAAATGCCTCAAGATATATTTAATCTCCACTGTACATTATTAACCTTCTTTACAGTTGTCTTATCTATGACAGAGAATTTTTAATTGAATTTTAGTGGGTCATTTTCAATCAATCAATAAACATTTCTTAAGTTCCTATTGTGAACCAGGCACTATCTGACTTTAGAAATAAAAAAGAGGCAAAAGGCAGTCCCTGTCATCATTGTTGTTTATTATTGTTAATTATAATAATTATTACATGATATTTATTTATAATTATTATATGTTAATTATAACTATCATCATCATCACCACTGTCATGTTTATTGTTACCATTATCATTAACCAACCCCTGGGTAGAAAAATGGTTAACAAGCTACTATCCTGAAGTAGAAGGTTTAGAACTGTTTCTTCTTGCTTCTTCAGCCTTCTTTTGAACCCCTCTCGGCTATAGTATGTTTTTTTTTTTTTTTACTTAGGTGTATATTCAGATTTATGTTCCATCTGAGGGAAGTGGTGCCATTAGAAAACCTCTCCTGAATTTACTGTCTGTTATCTATGAAACTTCTCTTTTATTCCTCAGACAGCTCTCTCATCCAGTATCTAAAACACCCTTCCCCTATGACAGCTGGATTAGGATTTGTTGAGGTTTCATTTGAGATTATGTTATCTAATTGAACTCTCCCTAGAATTCTTTGTTCCCTCCCTCCCCACAATTTTTTTCTTAGTTGCTTTCTTTTTTTTGAACATTTCTCTTGTTTTATCTACTACTATCTCTGCTGAGTCTTTCAATTTAACTATTACCTAATATGTTCTGAAACTTTTTATTTCTTAGGTTTTGTCATATTTCATAGCAGAGGTAAATGTCGCCATAATATATTGCTTCAATAAGAAATGGTTTGAGTGATAGTATGGCAAACATTTTAATCTTACTTCATCAGTCCTTCCAGTATATGTAAACAAAAGTAACCTGCTTTGTTAGAAACAAACAAACAAACAAACAAAAAATCCAAAATAATGTTGACCTTTATCCCATTTCCATCCAGGAACTCAGTACTCCTTGGTGTTTACTGGATGTTTAACATTGAAATATTTCTCTGTTAAGACTAAGGATATAAAAAAAAAAGATACATATTTGTATTGCAGTACACTGTCAAAGGCATCTAATTCAAAGATTATTTCAATAAGAACAACAGCAATTTCTATGTTGACAGGGAACTCACTATGGAATAAAGTAACCCCTTTCACATTTTGGACTGCCCTAATTACTAGGAAACTTTTCTTTCAAAATATATACATGGATAATTTTCAACATCACCCTTAGAAAACCTTGTGTTATGATTTTTTCCCCTCCCTTCCCCCAAACTCCTTCCCTAGACTAAAAGTGTCTAATATATGTAAAGCATGTTATTATCTTAAAAATATGCAATTCTTCTATACATATTTCCACAAATATCATGCTGCACAAGAAAAATCAGGCCAAAAAGGTAAAATATGAGAAAAAAACAAAATGCAAGCAAACAACAACAAAAAAGAGTGAAAATGCTACGTTGTGGTGCACATTCAGTTCCCATTGTCCTCTATCTGGGTTCTGATAGCTTTCTTCAACACAAAACCATTAGAACTATCCTGAATCCTCTCATTGTTCCTGAGAGCCATGTCCATCAGAATTGATCATTGTATAATCTTGCTGTTGCTGTGTATAATGTTCCCAAGATTCTGCTCATTTCACTTAGCATCCATTCCTATAAGTCTCTCAGATCTCTCTGAAATCATCCAGCTGATCATTTCTTATAGAACAATAACATTTCATAATATTCATATATCTTAACTTATTCAGCCATTCTTCAACTGATGGGCATTCACTCAATTTCCCGTTCCTTACTTCTATAAAAAGGGCTGCCACAAACAATTTTGCATATGTGGGTCCCTCTCCTCTCCTTTATGATCCCTTTAGGATACAAGCCTTATACAAACACCGCTGAATCAAAAGTGTATGCTTTTCTATCCAAATTGATCTCCAGAATGATTGAATTACTTCACAACTCCACCAACATTGTATTAGTGTCCCAATTTTCCCACCTCCCCTCCAACATTTGTCATTATCTTTTCCTGTCATCAAAGCCAATCTGAGAGGTGTGTAGTGGTATCTCAGAGTTGTCTTAATTTGCAGTTCTCTTTTCATATGACTAAAAATATTTTAAATTTATCATCTGGAAATTGCTTGTTTATGTCCTTTGACCATTTATCAATTGGAGAATGGCTTGAATTCTTACAAATTTGAGTCAATTCTCTATATATTTTAGAAATGATGCCTTTATCAGAACATTTGAATGTAAAATCCCCCCCCACACACACACACTTTATTGCTTTCCTTCTAATCTTGTCTGAATTGGTGGTGTTTGTACAAAAACTTTTAAACTTAATATAATCAAAAGTATCCATTTTGTGTTCAAAAATGTACTAGAGTTCTACTTTGTCCACAAATTCCTTCCTTATCCACAGATCTGAGAGGTAAACTATACTTTGTTATTCTAATTTGCTTATTATATAACTATGTCTTAATCATGAACCCATTTTTATCTTATCTTGGTATAGGGAGTTAGGTATGGGTCAATGCCTAGGAAAATTTTCTTTTTATGTAAATACCTCAAGGACTTTTGATCTTGCTAGTGTTGGGAGTATCACCTCATGCATAATTTTCAACTAATCCAGATCTTTGAAATTATAATATTAATGTTATAATTAATAATAACTAACATCTACATAGTACCTTCTATGTATCAGGCATTCTGTGGAGCATTCTACAAATATTTCATTTGATTCTCACATATCTAAGGGGTAGATGTCATTATTTACCTTTTTAAAAATAATTTAGACAATGGTAGTAAATGGAGATTAAGTGATTTACTCAAGACCATATAACTAGTAATTATCTAGAGCTAGATTCAAATTGAAGACTTTCTGATTTCAATTGCAACATATGTCTATTGGAATTTACTGTGACTCAAAAAGACTTAATCACACTGTTTCAGGTATGAGATTTGAATCTAAGTTTTCCAGACTCCAAGTCTACTCTTCCTTGCATAATAGACCTTAAGGATAATGTGATTCAGGTTAGTTCTAGTCATTCAATCAAGCAATAATCAATTATTAAATACCTATCATGCGCTAGGCACTGGGCTAAGGACTAGAAATACAAAGTAGGACAATAGACATTAAATCAATTAACAAATATAAGTGCAACTATGTCCCAAATATTGTGCTAAGTGCCAGGGATACAAAAGAACGTCAAGACAGTCCCTGCTCTTGAGGAGCTTACAAAATAATTGGAAATAATGATTATGGGAAGTATTAGGTTAGAATATGAAATATTCTGTCCTTGAAGATATTATTTATTAATTGTTACTCTCATTTTCTTTGTAACTATGACAATGGTTATCATGCTTTCAATAGGCTAGGAGAATCATTCTTCACTCATATGATATGTCTGGAAAAAATCACACCTAGTGAAAAACTTGGGTTTGTGAGCAAATGGGCAGGCAATTAACCCAGAGGGATGTGGAGAGATAGATACTTGAAAGAGAAGGGAACCACATTGAGGAAAAAAGCAACAGCTGTTCCTGTGCAAGGATCCCATTCCATCTGCCACTTGAGTCCTTTGTTTCTCTTATCCTACCATTTGAATAATGAATGAACTCCAGGAAACTCTACCCATGACAATGGCTGAATTGATGATTGAAGAGAGAGCATTTTTTTGTTACATCAGAGCAGAATGCTCACTGAGAAAAGTCACAAGACCTGGATTCAAATCTCTGATCTGCTCTTGGTTTTGTGATATGGGTCAAGTCACTTTCCATAAATAAATCCTATGAGAATATTAATTTAATTCCATTAGATTAATATATCATAAGTGCTTAACATGTACAAGGCACTTTAATGATTAGGCTATGGCCTGTACCAGTCAATAATCTGGGGGAATTTTTCTACGTGATAACTTTTATTATTTTTTTATTGGTAACTTTTATGAACATATATATGTTAGAGAGATTCCTAGAATTGTAGAAGATAAGGGATTTGTTCAGGGTCACATAGTATATGTTAAAAATAGGACTTGAAACTAGGTGAGGAAAACTTAGAATCTACTAAGCTATGTAGCTTCTCTATTATGACATTGGCTATATAAAATGTTGGAGGGGATATGCTAAAAATAGGACACTGATGCATTGTTGATGGAGTTGTGAACTGATCTAGTCATTCTGGAGAAAATTAGAAATTATATCCAAAGGGCTATAAAGTTGTGCATACTTTTTGATTTATCATGACATCACTAGGTCTGTATCACAAAGAAATTACATAAGAGAGGAAAAAACCCACATGTATAAAAATGTTTCTAGCAGCTCTCTTTGTAGTGGCAAGAAATTGGAAACTGAGTGGATGCCCATTAACTAGAAATGGCTAAATAAGATGTGATATTGGAATATAATGGAATAATTTATTTTTTTTCTCAATATAATTTAATTTCTCCAAAACATATAAAGATAATATGCAATGTTCATTTTTGTAAGATTTTGGATTCCAATTTTTTTCTCCTTCCCTCTGTTAACTCCCCCTCCCTAAGAGAGCAAGCAATCTGCTATATGTAACCTATATTTTTAAAATCTATTTCATATTTGTTTTTTTTTACTTAATAATTTTTTATTATATATATATTTTTTTGTAATATTATCCCTTGTATTCATTTTTCCAAATTATCCCACCCTCCCTATATTCCCTCCCCCCGATGACAGGCAATCCCATACATTTTACATGTGTTACAATATAGTCTAGATACAATACATGTGTGTGAATATCATTTTCTTGTTGCACAATAAACATTAGATTCCGAAGGTACATGCAACCTGGGCAGACAGATATTAGTGCTAACAATTTACATTCACTTCCCAGTTTTTTATTCTCTGGGTGTAGCTACCTCTGTCCATCATTGATCAACTGGAAGTGAGTTGGCTCTTCTTTATGTTGAAGATTTCCACTTCCATCAGAATACATCCTCATACAGCATTGTTGCTGAAGTGTACAGCAATCTTCTGGTTCTGCTCATTTCACTCAGCATCAGTTGATTTAAGTCTCTCCAGGCCTCTCTGTATTCCTCCTGCTGGTCATTTCTTACAGAGCAATAATATTCCATAACCTTCATATACCACAATTTACCCAACCATTCTCCAACTGATGGACATCCATTCATCTTCCAGTTTCTAGCTACTACAAAAAGAGCTGCCACAAACATTTTGGCACATATATGTCTCTTTCCACTCTTTAGTATTTCTTTGGGATATAAGCCCAGTAGTAGCGCTGCTGGGTCAAAGGGTATGCACAGTTTGATAACTTTTTGGGCATAATTCCAGATTGCTCTCCAGAATGGCTGGATTCTTTCACAACTCCACCAGCAATGTATTAGTGTCCCAGTTTCCCCACATCCCCTCCAACATTCATCATTATTTGTTCCTGTCATCTTAGCCAATCTGACAGGTGTGTAGTGGTATCTCAGAGTTGTCTTCATTTGCATTTCTCTGATCAATAGTGATTTGGAACACTCTTTCATGTGAGTGGATATAGTTTTAATTTCTTCCTCTGAGAATTGTCTGTTCATATCCTTTGACCATTTATCAATTGGAGAATGGTTCAGTTTCTTATAAATTAGGGTCAGTTCTCTATATATTTTGGAAATGAGACCTTTGTCAGAAGCTTTGTTTTTAAAAATATTTTCCCAATTTGTTACTTCCCTTCTAATCTTGTTTGCATTAGTATTATTTGTACAGAAACTTTTTAGTTTGATGTAATCAAAATCTTCTATTTTGTGATCAATAATGATCTCTAGTTCTCCTCTGGTCATAAATTCCTTCCTCCTCCACAAGTCTGAGAGGTAGATTATCCTCTGTTCCTCTAATCTATTTATTATCTCCCTCTTTATGCCTAAATCATGGACCCATTTTGATCTTATCTTGGTATATGGTGTTAAGTGTGGATCCATATCTAATTTCTGCCATACTAATTTCCAGTTTTCCCAACAGTTTTTTCCGAATAATGAATTTTTATCCCTAATGTTGGTATCTTTGGGTTTGTCAAAGATTAGGTTGCTATATATGTATCCTTTTTTGTCCTTTGTATCTAATCTGTTCCACTGATCTACCGGTCTATTTCTTAGCCAATACCAAATGGTTTTGGTGACTGCTGCTATATAATATAGCTATAGATCAGGTACACTTAGACCACCTTCCTCTGAGTTTTTTTTCATTAGTTCCCTTGCAATTCTCGACCTTTTATTCTTCCATATGAATTTTGTTGTTATTTTTTCTAGGTCATTGAAATAGTTTCTTGGGAGTCTGATTGGTATAGCGTTAAATAAATAGATTAGTTTGGGGAGTATTGTCATTTTATTATATTCGCTCGGCCTATCCAAGAGCACTGAATGTCTTTCCAATTATTTAAATCTGATTTTATTTTTGTGGCAAGTGTTTTGTAATTTTTCTCATATAATTCCTGACTTTTCTTTGGTAGATGGATTCCCAAATACTTTATACTCTCAACATTTGTTTGGAATGGAATTTCTCTTTGTATCTCTTGCTGTTGCATTTTGTTAGTGATATATAAAAATGCCGAGGATTTATGTGGATTTATTTTGTATCCTGCCACTTTGCTGAATTTTTGAATTATTTCTAGTAGCTTTTTAGCAGAGTCTTTGGGGTTCTCTAAGTATACCATCATGTCATCTGCAACAAGTGATAGTTTGATTTCCTCATTTCCTACTCTAATTCCTTGAATCTCTTTCTCGGCTCTTATTGCCGAGGCTAGCGTTTCTAGTACTATATTGAATAGTAATGGTGATAGTGGGCAACCTTGCTTCACTCCTGATCTTACTGGGAAAGGTTGCAGTTTATTTCTATTGCATATTATGCTTACTGAAGGTCTTAAATATATGCTACCGATTATTCTAAGGAATAGTCCATTTATTCCTATACTCTCAAGAGTTTTTAGTAGGAATGGATGTTGGATTTTGTCAAATGCTTTTTCTGCATCTATTGAGATGATCATATGGTTCTTATTAATTTGATTATCAATATGGTCAATTATATTAATAGTTTTCCTAATATTAAACCAGCCCTGCATTCCTGGAATAAATCCTACTTGATCATAGTGTATTATCCTGGAGATGATTTCTGAAGTCTTTTTGCTAATATCTTATTTAAGATTTTAGCATCAATATTCATTAAGGAGATTGGTCTATAATTTTCTTTCTCAGTTTTCGATCTACCTGGTTTAGGTATCAGTACCATGTCTGTGTCATAAAAGGAGTTTCGTAGGACTCCTTCATCCCCTATTTTTTCAAATAATTTATATAACATTGGGACTAATTGTTCTTTAAATGTTTGGTTGAATTCACATGTGAATCCATCTGGCCCTGGGGATTTTTTCCTGGGGAGTTGATTAATAGCTTGTTCTATTTCTTTTTCTGAAATGGGACTATTTAAGCAATTTATCTCCTCCTCTGTTAATCTAGGGAGCCTATATTTTTGGAGGAAGTCATCCATTTTACTTAAGTTATCAAATTTATTGGCATAAAGTTGGGCAAAGTAACTCATTATTTCTCTAATTTCCTCTTCATTGGTGGAACGATCCCCCTTTTTATTTGTAAGACTATCAATTTGATTTTCCTCTTTCTTTTTTTTTGATCAAATTTACCAAAGGTTTATCTATTTTTTTGGCTTTTTCATAAAACCAACTCTTGGTTTTATTTATTAATTCAATAGTTTTTTTACTTTCAATATTATTGATTTCTCCTTTTAATTTTTGTACTTCAAGTTTAATTTTTGGTTGGGGGTTTATAATTTGGTCTTTTTCTAGCCTTTTAAGTTGTAAGCCCAATTCGTTAATCTTCTCTTTCTCTATTTTCTTCAAATAAGCCTCTAAAGATATAATATTTCCCCTTATTACTGCTTTAGATGCAGCCCAAAGATTTTGGTATGATGTCTCATCATTGTCATTATCTTGGGTGAAATTGTTAATTGTTTCTATAATTTGCTCTTTCACCCAGCCATTCTTTAAGATGAGATTATTCAGTTTCCAATTACTTTTTGGTCTATTTACCCCTAACTTTTTACTGAATGTAGCTTTTTATGTCCTAATATATGGTCAATTTTTGTATAGGATCCATGAACTGCTGAGAAGAAAGTATATTCCTTTCTATTGCCATTCAGTTTTCTCCAAAGGTCTATCATACCTAGTTTTTCTAATGTTCTATTTACTTTTTAAATTTCTTTCTTGTTTGTTTTGTGGTTTGATTTGTCTAAATCTGAGAGTGCAAGGTTGAGATCTCCCACTATTATAGTTTTACTGTCTATTTCTTATTGAAATTCTCTTAACTTTTCCTTTAGAAAGTTAGATGCTATACCACTTGGTGCATATATGTTTAGTATTGATATGGTTTCATTATTTATGCTACCTTTCAGCAGGATATAGCTTCCTTCCTTATCTTTTTTAACTAGATCTACTTCTGCTTTTGCTTGACATCAGATAAGGATAGCTACCCCTGCTTTTTTGGCTTTACCTGAAGCATAATAGGCTCTGTTCCAACCTTTTACCTTTACTCTGTATGTATCTCCCTGCTTTAAGTGTGTTTCCTGTAGACAACATATTGTAGGGTTCTGCTTTTTGATCCAATCTGCTATCCGTCTCCGTTTGATGGGATCGTTCATCCCATTTACATTTACAGTTAAAATTACTAATTCTGTATTTCCTGACATCATATTATCCCCAGATTATGCTTTTTTCCCTTGACCCCCCGATCCCCCTCCCGGATATTTAATTTACAGACCCCCCTTGTGACGCGCAACCCTCCCTCTTTTTTTTTTTAGTATCCCTCCCCCCTCCCTCCAAGTCCCTTCACTTATTCTCCTTTTCCTTTTCCCTTTTCCTCTCCCTCCTTTTAATGAGGTGAGAGAAAATTCTCTGAAAAACAAATATGTTAATTATTTACTCTTTGAGCCTCTCCTGATGAGAGTAAGATTCACACAATGATTCTCCCCCTCACTAAGTTCCGTCAGATATGGTGTATTTTCTATGCCTCTTCCTGGGATGTAGTTTCCCTCTTTTTATCATTCCTTCCCCTTTTTCTGAACCGACCTCCTTCCCTTTACTACACGCCCCTTTTTTTCTTTTATATCAGTAAAATCAAATTATCCTTGAGTACTTTTTATATACCCACAACAGAGTTACAGTTCTCAAGGGTTCTGTGTACCTTTTTCTGTTTCTCTTCAGTCTTGTGGATGTAGATCAAATTTTTTGTTTAAGTCTGGTTTTTTTCTTAGAAACAAATAGAATTCCTCTGTTTCATTGAATGACCATCTTCTTCCATGGAAAAAGATGCTAAACTTAGCTTGGTAGTTCATTCTTGGTTGCAGTCCTTGATCTTTTGCCTTACGGAATATCAGGTTCCAGGCCCTTCTGTCTTTTAATGTGGAGGCAGCCAGATCTTGGGTGACCCTTATTGTGGCACCTTGGTATTTAAATTGTTTTTTTCTAGCTGCTTGCAGGATTTTCTCCTTTGTGTGGTAATTCTGCAGCTAGCCACTATATTCCATGGTGTTCTTTTTTTAGGGTCTATTTCAGAAGGAGTTCAATGAATTCTTTCCACATCTACTTTCCCTTCTGTTTCTATTATCTCTGGACAGTTCTCTTTGATAATTTCCTGTAAAATAGTATCTAGGCTCTTTGTTTGGTCATAGTTTCCTGGAAGTCCAATGATCTGCACATTATCTCTCCTAGATCTATTTTCCAGGTCTATAGATTTTACCAGTAAGTATTTGACATTGTTCTCCAGCTTCTCTTTTTTTTTTTTTTTTTTTTTTTTGTTTTGTTTGACTGATTCTTGGGTTCTCTGCGAATCATTCATTTCTATTTGTTCCATCCTGACTTTTAAGGAGTTATTTTCTTCTTTCACAGTTTTTTGTTCTTTTTGTAAATGCCCAATTTCATTTTTAAATGAATTATTTTGCTCTATTGAATTTTTTTCCATTTCCCTAAATTTTTTTTGAGAATTATTTTCTTTTTCCAATTCAGAAATTCTATTTTCTTGAGACTTTTTTATCTTTTCCAATTCAGAAATCCTACTTTCCTGTGTTTTTTTAACCTTTTCTAATTTATAAATTTTGTTTCCCTGCATCTCCTGTGAATTCTTTATTTTTTCCAACTCCAATTTCAGGACGTTGTTATTCTGTATCATAGCTTCTCTTTCCTTTCCCCATTTTTCTTCAAACTCCCTTAATTTTTTAAGAGTCTCTTCTAGGAGAGAGTTATGTGATGGGGGGCAGGGATCGTTCCCCTTTAGGTTGTTATCTGCTGTCTCTCTGCAGTTAACCTCCTCGGGGTTGGATACCCGCTGTTTCTCTGTGTAGTAGGAATCTATGGTTTTTTTGTCTTTTTTGCTCATACTTAAAAAAATCTTTTGGGGTCTGTCCCTGGGGTAGGAAATTATTTATTTACTTCTTTACCAGCTTCCTCCCATACTGGATCGATGCAGTGGCTCCTGCACCTGAGCTAAGATAGAGCTCTGGGAGAGAATTCCCCACCCCCTCCCTGGAAGTGCCTCAGAGGTGACTAACACTGCTGTTTCCCGAGGGCGCTGTGTTTTAGCGGCTTCCCTGAGGTTGAGAGTGACCAGTAAAGGCAGCACAAAGCCCAGCCTATGCGTCCGGTGTGGCGTGGATGTCTGCAGCAGGTGACGTGAAAAGCCCCTGTGCTCCAACTGGAAGTGTCTGCCAGAAACCGCGGTCCCTAGTTCAAAAGTTCCGCTTCTCTGGGACTTCCTGGAGCTGAGTTCCACTCCCTCCAGCTAAACTTGGCAGTGTGTGTTGCCTTGGGTCGTATCCACCCACTTGTCAATCTTCCCAGAGCGATCGGCAGAGTATGCTAGCACCCGCCGTCTGTGCTGGCCTCTCTTCTTCCTCCCCTGGGAACTGACCTTTACTGTTGAAACTCCAGATTCTCTTTAGCTGGTAAGTCGTGCTTCCAGTCCTTGTGGTATCTATCAGTTCAGGGCTTATTTTGAGGCTTAATTTATCTAATTGGTTGTGAGGGAGTGAGGACGTTCACAGAGTCGTGTGTTTCTTCTCCGCCATCTTGGCTCCGCCCCCCCTATTTCATATTTGTAACATTGTACAAGAAAAAGTAGACCAAAAGGCACAGAAACCAATAAGAAAATAAAGAGCAAACAAATAACAAAATATGGTGAAAATTCTAAACTTTGCTCCATATACAGTCTCCATTATTCTTTCTCTAGATGTGGATGGCATTTCCTATCCTAAGTCTATTGCAACTTTCTCAAATCACTACATTTCTGAGAACACCTAAGTCTGTCACAGCTGAACATCACACTATCTTGCTGTTATTGTGTATAATGTTTTCCTGGCTCTGTTCACTTAACTCAGCATCAGTTCAAGCAAGTCTTTACAAGCTTTTCTGAAATCAGCCTGCTTATCATTTCTTATAGAAAAAAATATTGTTCTTTTTTATGTTTTTTCCCTTTTGTTCTTATTTTTTCTTTTACAACATGACTAAAATGCCAGTAGGTTTAAAATGATTATAGATGTATAACCTATATTAGATTTCTTGCTGTCTTGTGATTGGGGAGGAAAAAGAAAGGAAGGAGGGAAAAAAATGGAAGACAAAATCTTATAAAAGTGAGTGTTTAAAACTGTCTTTATATATAATTGGAAAAAATACTATTAAGTAGAAAAACAGAAAAATATATTGACTATATAAAACAATAATGACAGACAGAAAATCCTGCCTTCAAAGAATTTACATTGAGTGTGAAGGTGGGGATGAATATTCTATGTGAATAAAAAAGTTAATCAAGTAATATGAGGAGGAAAAGAGGACTTATATCTAGGGGGATCAGGAGATGCCACATCTGAGCTAACCAGCTCATCTTAGATTCAAGGTCCTACAAAATCTTTTTTCTAGTGTATGTAACTGTATACATTATTTTATTAAAATACATTATATTATAAAGCAGTGGTAATCAAAACCATTTGAGACTGGCTAAGAAATAGAGTAATGGATTAGTGGAATACATTGGGTTTACAAGACACAATAGTTAATGATTATGATAATTTAGGGCTTATTAGATCCAAAGACTCCAGTTTGTGGGTTAATAATTCACTATTTGACAAAAGTTGCTTGGAAAACTGGAAAATAGTAAGGCAAAAATTAAGTATTAAACAACACCTAATATCCTATACCAAGATAAGGTTGAAATAGGTTCATGATTAGAAATAAAGGGTGATTCTATAAGCAAATTAGGAGAAAAAGGCATAGTGTACCTCTTGGATATGTGTAGAAGGAAGGAATTTATGGCCAAAGAAGAATTACAGAAGATTGTGAAAAGCAAAATGAGTAATTTTGATTACATTAAATATATAATAAATTAAAAAAAGGTTTTGTAAAAACAAAAACAATGCAGCCAAGATTAGAATGTGGAAAAAAATTCTACACTAAATGTCTTACATAATATATAATGTTTAAATTTTAAAATATATTTTAAAAATTGACTCGAATTTAGAGGAATACAAGCCATTCCCCATTTGACAAATGGTCAAAAGATATGAACAATTTTCAAATGCAGAAATTAAAACCATTTCTAGTCATATGAAAAATACTCTAGATCACTATTGATTGGAGAAATACAAATTAAGACAACTCTGAGTTACTGTGTCATGTCTCAAATTGGCTAAAATGACAGGAAAAGATAATGATAAATGCTGGATGAGAGATGGGAAAATTTGGATACTAATATATTGTTGGTGGAGTTGTGAAGTGATATAACCATTCTGGAGAACAATTTGGAACTATGCCCAAAGGACTGGCAAACTGATCCACCAGTGTCTCTACTGGGTTTGTATATCACAAAAAAGGGAAAAGAACTGGAAACTGAATGAACGAATGTATGTCCATTAATTGGAAATGACTGAAGAAATTATGGTATACGATTATAATAGAATATTATAGTTCTATGAGAAATTATGAGCAGGCTGACTTAAAAAAAAAAACATAAACTGATGCTATGTCAAGTATGTAAAACCAAGAGAACATTGTACATGGCAACAACAAAATTATGTGATGATCAATGTGATAAACTTGCTTCTTTTTCAACAATGAGATGATTCAAGGCGATTCTAGTACAATTGTGATAGAAAGAGCCTTCTGCAACCAGGAAGAGAACAATTGAGATTGACTGTGAATAATAACATTATTTTCATCTTTTGTTGTTGTTTGTTTGCTTAGTTTATTTCTTTCTCATTTTTCCTTTTTGATCTGATTTTTTCTTTCTCATCATGATAAATATAGAAATATATTTAGAAGAATTGTACATATTTAACCTATATTGCATTTTTTCTGTTTTAGAAGGGGGGTGGAGAAGAAGGGAAAAACATTAGTATCAAAAGATTTTGCAAAGGTGACTACTGAAACCTATATTTGCAAGAATTTGAAAAATTAAAGGCTATTATTAAAAATTAAAAAATACAACTTTTTAAAATCTCTGAACTAAAACACTAATAAAGATCATTTTGATACACACTAAAATGCAATACTAATACTAATACTAATACAGTAATTCTCCATTTCATGCTCCATGATCCTTACAAATATATATTTTATACAATACTTTCAAGTCTGTTCTATTTTTCTGTTTTTCCTTTTGAAATTCCTTATGTTTACTTACATGTAAACTTTTTGTTTTGTTTTTTTTGGACACAACTTTAACTGACTTTTCCTTATAACCCCCCTTTCTCCTCAATTTAAAAACAAAATACTGAAAGAAAGAGAGAAAACAGTAACATATAATGAAATTTGTGATTTTGGAAGATACTTTAGATCTGCTCCTTTAGGTGTTCTCTGAGTTTGTAACTTTCAAAAAGGGGAATACTGCAAGGACAGGTAAAGACTCTTTTTTCAGGAGTGTTTTGAGGATCATATGAGATAATAAGTTAACTCACTTCACAAACCTTAAAGCATTATTATAAATGGCAGCTATTATTATTTTCATTTTCATTATCATTATTTTTAGGCTCTATTCATAAAGTCTTTAATCTAGTGAGGACTTAATTTTCTGCACTCTTTGAACTTAAGCAATGTTTATGAAATAATATAAGCAATCTGCTGGAAAATGTGTGCACTTTTAAATTTAATCTTTATAATTAATATTTTTAAGTCTGGAGAATCAATAAATAATATATGAAGGGCTGGTTTCTGATCTTAAATGCTCACACTAAAAATGTAACAATCATGTTGGAACTGGCTCCTGGGACATTCCTAAATTTTTTTTTTTTAATACTCAGTTCTCCCAAGATACAAAAATTCAAAGTTTTTATTTCTTTCTTTTTTCTATATTTTCTTTCTTCCTTTCTTCCTTCTTTCTTCCTTCCTTTCTTCCTTCCTTTCTTCCTTCTTTCTTCCTTCCTTCCTTCCTTCCTTCCTTCCTTTCCTCCTTCCTTCCTTCCTTCCTTCCTTCCTTCCTTCCTTCCTTCCTTCCTTCCTTCCTTCCTTTCTTCCTTTCTTCCTTTCTTCCTTTCTTCCTTCCTTCCTTCCTTCCTTCCTTCCTTCCTTCCTTCCTTCCTTCCTTCCTTCCTTCCTTCCTTCCTTCCTTCCTTTCTTTCTTCCTTTCTTTCTTTCTTTCTTTCTTTCTTTCTTTCTTTCTTTCTTTCTTTCTTTCTTTCTTTCTTTCTTTCTTTCTTTCTTTCTTTCTTTCTTTCTTTCTTTCTTTCTTTCTTTCTTGTTAGGATTACTAGGTGAGAACTCAGGTTGTCTGGACAATTACAAGGTGAGAACTCAGGTTGCTACAAAAGAGGCACCCACAGCAGTCCTTCATCAAGGAGACAGAGTGATTGAGTGGGTGAACCTCCCAGCACAACCAGAACAAAGCCTTACACCTTACCTAGTGCTTGTGGCTAGGATTTTATTAAAGGCTATTAAGAGAGTAACACAATTATCTGGAATAAGTCCTGAAAAAATATACACATTCTATACTAATGCACAAATTAATGTATGCTGTGAGACCATCCCAGAATGGCAAATTTTATTGGCCACCGCTCCACATTTTGCACATGGATCTCCATTAAAGATAACCCGGCTACTACATAATTGGCGATGGATCTTTGAAGAAAAGGTTTCTAAGGTTCCTCTTAAAGGACCAACAATCTTTACAGATGCCTCCAAAGAAAATATTTGTGCTGTATACTCTCATGATTTAACCATAAAGAGAGTAGTCAGGACTCCTTTTCAGTCCACTCAACAGAATGAATTATTTGCTATCATGCTAGCTCTTACTTATTACCCAGGAGACGTAAATATAATTACTGATTCAGCCTATTCAGTAGGTGTAGTACAAAGAATCGCCACAGCCCAAATAAAATTTGCAGCCTCCAATATTTATCAGCTCTTTAAGGAACTTCAAGAGCAAGTGAGAAAACATCCAGGCAAGATTTAAATCTTGCATGTCCACTCACATAGTGGACTTCCAGGTCCCATTTTTGATGGAAATTCAAAGGCAGATAGCCTTCTAACCATGTTAGCCAGTAGTCCTTTATTTCAGGAAGCACAAGAATCTCATTCTAAATATCATCAGGCTGCGCGAGCTTTACGTTTACAGTTTGGAATCACAAGAGAGGAAGCTAGGAGCATAGTAAAAAGCTGTACAGCTTGTCTTCCTTTCCACGCTCCTACACTCCCTCCAGGGAAGAATCCTCGTGGTTTGAGACCCAATGAAATCTGGCAAATGGATGTGACCCATTATAAATCTTTTGGTCGTCTATCTTTCATCCATGTCGTGGTAGACACCTTTTCAGGATTCACATTTGCAATGCCAGCAGCAAAAGAGACAGCCCGAGTGGTCACTGAATTCCTTATACAAGCATTTGCAATTATGGGTGTGCCACAAGCAATAAAAACAGACAATGGACCTGCATATACGTCCAAACATTTTACACACTTTTGTGCATAGTATAAGATTTTACATACTACAGGAATACCCTTTAATCCTCAAGGGCAGGCAATAGTAGAGAGAAGAAACAGAGATATTAAGACACTCCTCCAAAAACAAAAGAAAGGGGGAGCCACAGGTAACCCTAGAGAACTTCTAAATTTAGTTCTCTATACCATTAATTTTCTAATTTTTGACAAAGATGCACTGGCTCTGGCAGACAGGTTTTATAACCCACCAGAAGGGCAGTGTCCAGTGCAAGCAGCTCCACTGTCCTTAGATAATCGCCAGGTGATGTGGAGAGATCCAGAAAGTGGTGAATGGAAGGGACCAGATAGGTTAACTGCCCGGGGGAGAGGGTTTGCTTGTATTTCTTCAGCAGGAGAAGGAATCAGATGGGTGCCAACGAGTCGTATTCGCCTTGTCCATCAGAGAGAGACAGAAAAAGAGAAAGATCTCAAAATAAAGGAGAAAATCTAAGAAACATCTGACACTGAAAGAGCATGGATAATAAGAAGACTGTTAAAGAACTTTAAAACCAGCAGGAATCATTGGACTTCCTAACACAAGATGAGACTAATGGACAATGGACTTATGGACATTTATAAATTTTCAATTTATGATTATTTGATCATGTTATTTGTTATATATTTCTAGCATGTATTATGTTACTATGTTACTATGTGTTTATGTAATCTATGTAGTTATGTGTAATGCCTCCCATATTGATGGATTTATGTTTCAAGGTCATGACTGTCCTATGTTCTAAATCAAAAGACAAGCTGTACAGCTTTTTACTATGCTCCTAGCTTCCTCTCTTGTGATTCCAAACTGTAAACGTAAAGCTCGCGCAGCCTGATGACATTTAGAATGAGATTCTTGTGCTTCCTGAAATAAAGAACTACTGGCTAACATGGTTAGAAGGCTATCTGCCTTTGAATTTCCATCAAAAATGGGACCTGGAAGTCCACTATGTGAGTGGACATGCAAGATTTAAATCTTGCCTGGATGTTTTCTCACTTGCTCTTGAAGGGGAGATGTTAGGATTACTAGGTGAGAACTCAGGTTGTCTGGACAATTACAAGGTGAGAAGTCAGGTTGACTTGACAGTTCTCTGGCTCAGACCTGTAAAGGGAGTTTACACCTTAGGAATCCTAGAAGGAGCAAGCTCATTGGTTGAAGTGGTTCTTCCCAGAAGCCCTTGCATTATCCCACGCCCATTCTCTGGGAGGATAAAAGAGGACACCACTCCAGAGATAAGAGAAGTCTCTGCATTACATCAGGCCTGACGGGGCTCTCTGCAGGAAGGGAAGTCACTTCTCTGGACAAGAGTTAACAGCAACTGCCTGGAGACAACGGTTCACTACAGGAAGAAGAATCTGTCTGAGAGATTTGAGTAGACACAGCAGATCTCTTCCCAGAGAGCGATCTGGCAGCTTCTGGAGACGACAGCTCGCTACACTTTCTTTCTTTCTTTCTTTCTTCCTTCCTTCCTTCCTTTCTTTCATTCTTCCTTTCTTCCTTTCTTTGTTTTTTTCTCTTCAGTTAACTTTATCCAGTAGCATGTGGCAGTGAAAATTTTGTGATCTCTTCCAAAATCTGAATTGATGTTTTCTTAAGATAAGATCTATTTTGAATTCTTCTGTTAGTCCTAAACCCGATTGTCTACCATAGTGATAGGAAAAAAAAATTCAGTAAGATAAATCATCTGAATCTCATGCTGATAAAAAAAAATCCACATTTCTGTCATATGCACTCTAACAAGTCAATATATATATTTGTTGCATGGTCAGTAATCATTTCTAGGAATCAGGATTTCCCATCTATTATTTTCAAAGACTTGCAAATTAAATGCTAAGAAAAAAAGGCACTTTGTATTTTTACCTACAATTAAGTATTGTCTTTTTTTCAGTAATTTCATCATAATTATTCTGGTTTATTCCTCTTTCTACTGCTAAAACTATTCATACCTAATGTCACTCTTAATAATGGGAAAAACTAAAGAAATATTTTTGTTTATTTTTTCTCCAGACAAAAGAAAACACATATTCATGACTACAACCATAAAAATAATTTTTTATGGGTAAGAGAAATTAGAAATTGTTTAACTGACTCTTGAATGAAGGACCAAGAGGTGATTATATGTAAGTCACATGTAAGCTGATTTTGGCTCAACAGAAATGTAAACTAACATGACCAGGAATCAAATGCATCTCCTCAAGAGGAAACATGGTCCTTATCATTTGAATGCTTTCTTCATTTAGAAATAGGTTGGGCTAAGTATATTTCTGACATCTTGCCCACTCTAACAATATGATTCTATAATCAAAGAAATTTGAACTTGAAGTGGAATTCAGAAGTTATTTAGTCCAAATTTTTCTGGAATCATGAATCCTTACTAAGAATATGCCTGTACAAGCCATATTAAGGTCTAAGATTCAATTCAGTACACTCAAGAGAATAATTGTACAAGGTAAACTCTTAGAAAATAATGCAATTAAAAAAATGAAAGAATATGGCACAGACAATAACATATTGTTCAGGAGTTCAAAGAAGGAAGACACAATTAATCAATAGACATATGTTAAGTTTTTCTACATAGGCGCTGAGCAAATTTTGAGGATTTAGACATAAAATGAAAAAGGCTGACATCAAGAACCTTACATTACATTAAGAAGAGATAAAATAAACATATCACACATACACAATTATATATATATATATATATATATATATATATATAATATACCTGTGTATAGACACAAAATTATGATGCATATGAAATATATACCCATGTACATAATATATCTGTACATAGTATGTACATTTGTATGTAATCTGTATATATACATACATAAGAAACATACAATATCAATATAAAATAATTTCAGGGGAATAGTATCAACTCATGGGATGATCAGCAAGGATCACTTCATGAAAGAAATAGAATGATAACAGAATATTAGTCCTAGAAGGCATTTAAATTTAATTAGGCCAGCTCCATGATTTTCTAGGCTTCCTAGAAGATTATTATTAAGCTTCACTTTGCAGGAGAGATAGAAATCAGAAATATAGCATTGTAAAAGTAATATTCAAGTAGAAGAAAGAGGATAATCAAACCACAGTTTAAAAAATCTTGAAAGTTTAGAGAACCATAGATTTAGAGTTGAAAGGGAATAAGAGGTTACTTAGCTCAACCTCTTTATTTTACAAATGAGGAACCTAAGGACCAGAAAGGCTGCAAGTTTTATTCAAGGTCACACAGGTAAAAAATGAGAGAGCTGACATTTAAACTCAGATGTTAGGATTCCAAAGATATTGCTTTTTCATTTGCAACACAGAATTTGCCAAGCATTAAGTGGGCCAGTTTGTCTGAAGTACAGAATAGACAAAAGAAAACTTGAAGGAAATAAATATTGGAAAAATAGATTAGATTAAAATGACAGAGGACATGACTTCCAGCCTTAGGAGTTGAGATGTGAAAAGTTAATTAACAATATCTGTTTCAGGTTCAAGAGACATTTTTGAAGTGCATGCTATTGCATCAGGTTAAATTTCACAGGTCCCCAGAGTCCTATTCTGGCTGCTGCCAACCAGGACACAGAACTCTATCTGAGATGATAAAAGTGTTACTTCCTAAATTTATGATATCAGAATGATATAGCAGACATCTGCTCTGAGGAAAACACATGGTTCACTATGGAAATCTCAGGAGTTAACACCTGCAATGAATGCAATCAAATTTTGTCTTATCTATATAGTCCTCTAGTTCTCTTCCATGAAGGTACTAATGACAAAATGTGGCCCAGGAGAAGGTTGAAAATGCAAAAATAATTGATGTAACAAAAATTGATATGTGACTGATACTCTTAGCAAGGCAAAGCTAAATAAAGAATAAATCATATGGGTACTTTTATGTTCTTCTTAAAAGTAGTGCTCAAGTTACTATGCATTCTTCAAGGCTTTTCCTGTAGAACACAAAAGTTGAAAGTTTTTCCAATTTATAAAACCTTCAAGAAAGAATCCCCAAATGGGTTTAATGTATGTGATAGAAGATCAGACCTCTAAGTGTGGATAGAGAGGTTTATCTCTAAAGGGTGTAACCCAAGGTCATGATTTTTTTTAACCTATAATAACTGAAAAGAAACATACATTAAAATGTAAATAGTGTTCTTCACTAGAGAAAGAAAGCTGGAAAATAAAGAAATCACAAATTATTTTGCAATTTTAAAATAACTTTTGCATATGGTAATATCATGAAAGAGAACTATTGATGAGTCTAAGTAAGATTCTACTCTTTCATTAGAAAGGCATGGATATATTAAGCATGTACCTTTAGTGAAAATATATTCAATCCAATCTCATGCAATAAATCTATTAGACATCTATTATATATACCAAGGTACATAGTACAAGGTACAGAGAGGAAACAAAGACAAAATATAAACAACTACTGCAGACAAGTTTTGCATACTCAATAGTGCAGAATGTAATATATTATTCTATGACACTTTAAAAACTATCAAAAGTGGCCACTCATATTCAAGATGGTGAACTTACTCAAAAATAAAATCCTCTTAATATATTGATAATCCTGGAACAATACTGTAGGTTTGAAATAGTGGTTGTGTTTTTTTAAGTAAATCAACATTAAAGCAAAGAGCAAGGTGTAGTCTAGGCAAACCTTGTGAAAGATACAAGAAAATTGACTTTCTTATCAGAAATCTTCTTTCTTCTAGCACAAAATTCCTTAATCTCTTTGGTGTAGCATATACTTCTTTGCCAGTCTTACAAAACTTAAGGGCATTTCCAGCAAAAGATTATTAAATAAATAAAAGCAAAATTAAATTTAAGGCATATTTTTCTCATACAATTTCATAGATTCCTTAAAGTATATCCATGGGACCATTTCAGGGTAAAAATTCTTATTCTAACAAAACAATGAATATCATCTAGCATCTGCTTAAATGGATGTCACATGTTATCTGTTGCTTTATACAATTACTTTTGAATCTTACCAATACTTTCTCCTTGAATGCTGAGTTATACTGATTCTACTGTTTTTTCCTATATCTCTTAATTTTGTATACTCTCATAATTCTTTTAACTTTGTATGTTACACATTCAATTAATTTTCCCATTCCCATTTTCTTGTCTTCTTGACAATTTATTTTAAAAATTTCAATGTGCTCTGACTTAATGACATTAAGAATCTGTGCCTGAGATTGGAATGCTTTTTCTCTTATAGCTTTAAATTTATGAATGAGTGATATCCTGGGAGAAAAAGGAAGTCAGTGGAAGTATATGAAAAATTATTTTTTATAAAAATTGCACACAAGGAAGAGTTTTTTTTTTTTTTTTTCTACAGTGGAGGAGAAATAGTGATGGGTGGACAGGCAACAATTGAAACTTACCCACCTCTACATTTGTTTAAAAAATAGAATATAACTGTACATACATATATATATGTAAAAGTACATAGATGTATGTGTGTATTTATTCTTATGCATATATATATACCTAAAGTGGTAATAAAATTTATGTTATACAACAGGGAAGTGGTCATGAAAAGCAAAAAGAGAAAGGGGGCGGATAAAAGGAAAGGCAGATAAAAGAAGACAGTGGTGAAAAGTAACAGATATTGGAAGAGGGATAAGAAGGAGAAAGGAAGATTATGTGACAGAGAGACAGAGACAGAGACAGAGAGAGCCGAGGCAAGGGGAGAGACAGAGACAGTGAAAGCAGAAACAGAGTGAGAAACACATACAAACACCCAGAGACAGAGAGACAGCTATAGAGACAGAGAAACAGAGACAGAAAGAGAAGCATGAAATGAAGAAAATAAGATAGAGGGAAATGCATAGTAAACATAATTTAACACATTTAAAGCATACATACAGAGTGAAGGTAAAGGGCTGGAGCAGAATATATTATTATGAGGTGAGGGAAAAAAAAAAACAGGGGTAGCAATCCTAATATCAGATCAAGTAAAAGCAAAGATAGATCTAATTAAAAGAGATAAGGAAGGAAACAATATCTTACTGAATGGTCTTCATAGATAAGTGAAGTAATATCAATACTAAACATATATGCACCAAGTGGTATAGCATGAAAATTCCTAAAGGAGAAGGTAAGAGAGATGCAAAAATAAATATCCAGCAAAACTATACTAGTGGGGGATTTAACCTTGCTGTCTCAGAACTAGATAAATTGAACCACAAAATAAATAAGAAAGAAGTTAGAAAAGTTAGATAGATCTTGGGAGAAACTTAAATGGAGACAAAAAGGAATTTATTTTTTTTCTCAGCAGTTCATGGAACTTATAGAAAAATTGACCATGTGTTAGGACACTAAAAACCTCAAAATCAAATGCAGAAAGGTAGAAATAGTAAATAAATGCATTTTTCTCAGATCATGATGCAATGTAAGTCCAGGAGAAAATAGACCAAAAAGTAATTGAAAACTAAATAATCTCACCCTAAAGAATGAATGGCTGAAACAGTAAATCATAGATACAATTAATAATTTCATCCAAGAGAATGACAATGAGAAAAACCAAAATTTGTTGGATGCAGACAAAGAGGTAATAACAGGAAATTTTATATCTCTAGATGCTTATTTGCATAAAATAGAGAACAAGAATATCAATGAATTGGGCTTGCAACTAAAAAAACTAAAAAAAGAACAAATTAAAACTCCCCAAAACAAATACCAAACTTGAAATTCTAAAAATAAAAGAAGAAATTAATAAATTTGAAAAGAAAAAAGAAAAACTATTGAATTGATAAATAACACTAAAAGTTGGTTTTATGAAAAAAATAAATAAATTTTTAGTCAATTTGATTAGAAAAACTAAGATGAAAATCAAATTGTTGGCTCAAAAATGAAAAGGAGGACTTTTCACTAATAAAGAGGTAATTAGAACAATAATTAGAATCTTTGCTTGCATTTTGTTTTCCTTCTCAGGTGTTTTTTTTTTCCCCTAGATCTGATTTTTCTTGTGCAGCAAGATAACTGTATAGATATGTATATATACATTGGATTTAACATATATTTTAACATATTAAACATGTATTGCACTACCTGCCATCTAGGGGTGGGGGTGGAGGAAAGGAGGAAAAAATTTGGAACAGAAAGTTTTGCAAGGGCCGATGTTGAAAAATTACCCATGTATATGTTTTGTAAATAAAAAGCTTTAATAAAAAAAAAAGAAAAGAAAAGTTGTATCTCTAAATGCATGCCCCAATACTAGACAGAAAGAGTAAATTGATTAATTGGGTATGCACTAACAATACAAATCTGTAAAAAGAACAAATTAAAAATCTTCACTTAAACATCAAAATAGAAATATTGAAAAACAAAGCAAAAATTGAGAAAACTGAAAGTAAAAATAAATACATTAAATAATGAATAAAAACAAAAGCTAGTTTTATGAAAAGAAGTCCCATTAAAATAGATAATTCATGATTAATTTGATTTAAAAAGAGAAATAAACAAAATTACTAGTATTCAAAATGAAAAAATTGTAAATGCAACCCCAAGGAGGATGAATTTATAATAATTATTCATAGCTATTTTGCTCAATTATATACTAATTAGATGGAAAATTTAAGGGAAATTGATAAATTTTTACAATAATATAAAACACTCAAATCACCAGAAGAGGAAATAGAATACTTAAATAATTCTGTCTTAGAACTTGACAAGTCATCAATGACTCTTAAGTTGGGAAAAAATTTGGGATCAGATGGACTTATAGGTGAAGTCTAATAAATATAATTAATACATTTAAGGGAAAATTAATCTGCAATACTATATAAGATATTTGAAAAAATAGGAAAGTAAATAGTCCTACCAATCCTTTTATGACACAAAATGGTTTTGCTGCCTAAATCAAGGAAAGCAATAATAAAAAACCTATGGACAATTTC
Source organism: Sminthopsis crassicaudata (assembly GCF_048593235.1). Lineage (NCBI taxonomy): Eukaryota > Metazoa > Chordata > Mammalia > Dasyuromorphia > Dasyuridae > Sminthopsis > Sminthopsis crassicaudata. Next base: position 89,130,756 of record NC_133617.1, read on the forward strand.
CTTAATGACTATCAGTGCCACCCCAAACCACTTTACAAAAGATTTCTTTAACAAATTAAAAGAGTGGGGAAATGATGAGGTCCTGAGTAATTAGGTGATGTTGTCAGAGAGAGCTTGAAGTATTGATAAAATTATTCCCTGAGGCAAACATTGAAGAGCATCAATTTAGTTTTATAGTCCCGCCCTCTGTAAAGGTCACAGGTAGTCCTACCTTACTATGTCAGAAATCCAAATTATGTTAAACCTCTGAAGTTTAAATGCCCCTATAAATCTGTCCATGATTTACATTATCTTTGTTGAATTCCTTTTGGGGTCATAGCTCACCACAACACTCTATGCCATGTGTCTTTATTCTTCATTCCCCACCATGCCTCATGGTGACTTTCTCCTTCTTATAGGTAACTCCTTTTGGCACTAAACTCCTCCATGGATTTATCCTACCATTTAAAGGCCTACTTCAACCTCATGGGATATTTCCTTTCTCCTGGTTAATTGTGAGTTCAGCTCTAATACTTGTCTTTTCCATTGTTAATTGTTACATGCCCTCCCAATTCTATTTCACATTTATCACTCTTAGTATCTATTGTACCTCTTCATTTTGTCTATAACCTCTTCTCCTAGATAAAACTAATTTTTTTTTGCCAAAAGAAAAATAGAATATTGGTGTCAAAATGTAAGTGAAATACGAACAAAGAGATTATATAAATATATTACAAAGATCACACTCTATGACTAGATGGGATTTATACTAGGATTGCAAGACAGTTTAACTCTTAGGAAAATTATATACATACTTGGCCATGTCAATAACAAAATTAACAATAACAACAAAGTCATATGATTTCATCAATAGATGCAGAAAAATCCTTTGCCAAGATATAGTTGCTTACTAAAAAACACTATTAATTATAAAAATAAATGAAACCTTTCTTTTAAAAAACTGGTATTTATTTAAAGCCAAGAGCCAAAATTATCTATATCTATAATAAGGATAAAACTTGAAGTATTCACAATAAGATCAGGAGAGAAACAAAAATGTCTAATATCACCAATATTATTCAATATTGTATTATAAATGTTCACTATAAAAATTAAATAAGAAAAATAAATAATTTAAGAAATTAAAAAAAGACAATGAAGAATCAAAACTATCTCTCTTTTTAGGTTATATAATGGGATACTTAGAGAACCCTGGAGAATTAAATAAAATACTTTTGGGGCTGGAGCCAAGATGGTGCAGTAATGTTAGGAAGCCAGTTGAGCTTTTCCTGTTTGCTTCTAAAACCACATAAAACAAAGCCCCTGAACATAGCCTGACAGAATGAAATCACTCTCCAGCTCAAGATAGATTGCAAAAACTTTAAGAAAGGTCTCACTGGCTGAAAAGTGTGTTCAGCCCAGCTCAGACAGACTGTGTAAAAGCCTGTGAGACAGTGTTAATCACAGCAAATCAGCAACTAAAACCTTTGGTCCTGGGCAAGTAGAGGAGCAAATTAGTGAGGCAGGTTCCAGTCACAGCTCAGAAGGAAAACTCTGGGAAACCACGCTGTTTCTTGAAAAGAGCAGGCAAAGCTACTCCCTGCAAACACAAGGGGCCCTATGCTCAAAGTTAAAATTCAGAGCTACTTAGGAAGCTTATGTCCCTATGCCCCAGAAGCAGAAGTCAACCATAAAAAAAAAAAAAAAAAAAAAAAAAAAAAAAAAAGATGAAATACCAAAAGAAAAGGAAAGAAAATGAGCAAGAAACAAGAACCTTGATCATAGAAAGTTACTGTGGCTTTAGGGCAGACCAAAAGACCAACTCATATGAGGACAAAATGTCCACAGAAGAAATCTCAAAGAATGACATTATTTGCTCTCAAGTCTAAAGATATTTCTTGGAAGTACTCATAAAAGATTTTAAAAGGCAAATAAGAGAGGTAGAAGGAAAAAAAAAATGAGAAAGAAAATGGTAAGTATGAATGAGGAAGTCAACAGCTTGCAAAAAGAAGGAAAATAACTCATTAAAAATCAGGATGGAACAAATAGAAATGAATGATTCATTGAGAACCCAAGAATCAGTCAAACAAAATAAAATAAAAATGAAAGGCTGGAGAATAACATCAAATACTTACTGGGAAAATCTATAGACCTGGAAATTAGATCTAGGAGAGATAATCTGAGGATCATTGGACTTCCCGAAAACTATGACCAAAAAAGAGCCTAGATTCTATTTTACAGGAAATCATCAAAGAGAACTGTCCAGAGATAATAGAAACAGAAGGGAAAATAGGCGTGGAAAGAATTCATCGAACTCTTTCTGAAAAAGACCCTAAAAAACAAAACAAACAAACAAAAAAAAAAATCCACGGAATATTGAGGCTAAGCTGCAGAATTACCACACAAAGGAAAGAATATTACAAGCAGCTAGAAAAGGCAATTCAAATATCAAGAGGCCACAATAAGGGTCACTCAAGTTTTGGCTGCCTCCACATTAAAAGATCAAAGGACCTGGAATCTGATATTCCAAAAGGCAAAAGACCAAGGATTACAACCAAGAATAAACTACCCAGCTAAGTTTAGCATTTTCTTCCATGGAAGAAGATGGTCATTCAATGAAACAGAGGAATTCCATTTGTTTCTAAGAAAAAAACCAGACTTAAACAAAAAATTTGACCTACATCCACAAGACTGAAGAAAAATAGAAAAAAGTACACAGAACCCTTGAGAACTATATCTCTGTTGTGGATATATAGAAAGACGGCATGAATAATTTGATTTTACTGATATAAAAAAGGGGGGAGTAGTAAAGGGAAGGGGGTAGTATCAGAAAAATGGGAAGGAGTGATAAAAAGAGGGAAATTACATCCCAGGAAGAGGCATAGAAAATCTACCACATCTGAGGGAATTTAGAGAGAGGGAGAAACATTGTGTGAATCTTACTCTCATCAGAAGAGGCTCAAAGAGTAAATAATTGACATATTTGTTTTTCAGAGAATTCTCTCACCTCATCAAAAGCGGGGAGAGTAAAAGGGAAAAGAAAAAGGGGAATAAGGGAAGGGACATGGAAGGAGGAGGGAGGGATATTAAAAAAAGGGAGGGCTGCACGTCACAAGTGGGGTCTATAAATTAAATATCGGGGAAGGGGTTCAGGGGGGTAAAGGGAAAAAACATAATATGGGGATAATATGATGGCAGGAAATACAGAATTAGTAATTTTAACTGTAAATGTGAATGGGATGAACTCTCCCATCAAACAGAGATGGAAAGCAGACTGGATCAAAAGTCAGAACTCTACAATATATTGTTTACAGGAAACACACTTAAAGCAGGGAGATACATACAGAGTAAAGGTAAAAGTTTGGAGCAGAATCTATTATGCTTCAGGTAAAGCCAAAAAAGCAGGGGTAGCTATCCTTATCTCAGATCAAGCAAAATCAGAAGTTGATCTAATTAAAAGAGATAAGGAAGTAAACTATATCCTGCTGAAAGGTAGCATAAACAATGCAGCCATATCAATACTAAACATATATGCACCAAGTGGTATAGCATCTAGCTTTCTAAAGGAAAAGTTAAGAGAGTTGCAAGAAGAAATAGACAGTAAAACTATAATAGTGGGAGATCTCAACCTTGCACTCTCAGATTTAGACAAATCAAACCACAAAACAAACAAGAAAGAAATTAAAAAAGTAAATAGAACATTAGAAAAACTAGGTATGATAGACCTTTGGAGAAAACTGAATGGCAATAGAAAGGAATATACTTTCTTCTCAGCAGTTCATGGATGCTATACAAAAATTGGCCATATATTAGGACATAAAGATCTCAAAATTAAATGTAGGAAGGCAGAAATAATAAATGCCTTCTTCTCAGACTACAATGCAATAAAAGCTACATTCAGTAAGAAGTTAGGGGTAAATGGACCAAAAAGTAATTGGAAACTGAATAATCTCATCTTAAAGAATGACTGGGTGAAACAGCAAATTATAGAAACAATTAATAATTTCACCCAAGATAATGACAATGATGAGACATCATATCAAAATCTGTGGGATGCAGCTAAAGCGGTAATAAGGGGAAATTTTATATCTTTAGAGGCTTATTTGAACAAAATAGAGAAAGAGAAGATTAACGAATTGGGCCTACAATTTAAAAAGCTGGAAAAAGACCAAATTAAAAACCCCCAACCAAAAATCAAACTAGAAATACAAAAATTAAAAAGAGAAATCAATAATATTGAAAGTAAAAAAAAAAAACTATTGAATTAATAAATAAAAACAAGAGTTGGTTTTATGAAAAAGCCAATAAAATAGATAAACCTTTGGTAATCTGATCAGAAAAAGGAAAGAGGAAAATCAAAGTGTTAGTCTTACAAATGAAAAGGGGGATCTTTCCACCAATGAAGAGGAAATTAGAGAAATAATAAGGAGTTACTTTGCCCAAATTTATGCCAATAAATTTGATAACTTAAGTGAAATGGATGACTTCCTCCAAAAATATAGGTTCCCTAGATTAACAGAGGAGGAGATAAATTGCTTAAATAGTCTCATTTCAGAAAAAGAAATAGAACAAGCTATTAATCAACTCCCCAGGAAAAAATCCCCAGGACCAGATGGATTTACATGTGAATTCTATCAAACATTTAAAGAACAGTTAGTCCCAATGTTATATAAACTATTTGAAAAAATAGGGGATGAAGGAGTCCTACCAAACTCCTTTTATGACATGGACATGGTACTGATACCTAAACCAGGTCGATCGAAAACTGAGAAAGAAAATTATAGACCAATATCCTTAATGAATATTGATGCTAAAATCTTAAATAAGATAGTAGCAAAAAGACTTCAGAAAATCATCCCCAGGATAATACACTATGATCAAGTAGGATTTATACCAGGAATGCAGGGGTGGTTTAATATTAGGAAAACTATTAATATAATTGACCATATTAATAATCAAATTAATAAGAACCATATAATCATCTCAATAGATGCAGAAAAAGCATTTGTTAAAATCCAACATCCATTCCTTCTAAAAACTCCTGAGAGCATAGGCATAAATGGACTATTCCTTAGAATAATCAGGAGCATATATTTAAGACCATCAGTAAGCATAATATGCAATAGAAATAAACTGCAACCTTTCCCTGTAAGATCAAAAGTGAAACAAGGTTGCCCAGTATCACCATTGCTATTCAATATAGTACTAGAAATGCTAGCCTGAGCAATAAGACCCGAGAAAGAGATTCAAGGAATTAGAGTAGGAAATGAGGAAATCAAACTATCACTCTTTGCAGATGACATGATGGTATACTTAGAGAACCCCAAAGAGTTTGCTAAAAAGCTATAAGAAATAATTCACAACTTTAGCAAAGTTGCAGGATACAAAATAAATCCACATAAATCCTATATATAACCAACAAAATGCAACAGCAAGAGATACAAAGAGAAATTCCATTCCAAACAAATATTGAGAGTATAAATATTTGGGAATCCATCTACCAAAGAAAAGTCAGGAACTATATGAGAAAAATTACAAAACACTTGCCACAAAAATAAAGTCAGATTTAAATAATTGGAAAGAAATTCAGTGCTCTTGGATAGGCCCAGCGAATATAATAAAGATGACAATACTCCCCAAACTAATCTATTTATTTAGTGATATACCAATCAGACTCCCAAGAAACTATTTCAATGACCTAGAAAAAATAACACCAAAATTCATATGGAAGAATAAAAGGTCGAGAATTGCAAGGGAACTAATGAAAAAAAAAAAAAAACTCAGAGGAAGGTGGTCTAAGTGTACCTGATCTAAAGCTATATTATATAGCAGCAGTCACCAAAACCATTTGGTATTGGCTAAGAAATAGACCGGTAGATCAGTGGAACAGATTAGATACAAAGGACATAAAAGGGTACATCTATAGCAATCTAGTCTTTGACATCCCAAAGACACCAACATTAGGGATAAAAAAATCATTATTTGAAAAAAACTGTTGGGAAAACTGGAAATTAGTATGGTAGAAATTAGATATGGATCCACACTTAACAACATATACCAAGATAAGGTCAAAATGGGTCCATGATTTAGGCATAAAGAATGAAATTATAAATAGTTTAGAGGAACAGAGAATAATCTACCTTTCAGACCTGTGGAGGAGGAAGGAATTTATGACCAGAGGAGAACTAGAGATCATTATTGATCACAAAATAGAAGATTTTGATTACATCAAACTAAAAAGTTTCTGTACAAACAATACTAATGCAAACAAGATTAGAAGGGAAGTAACAAATTGGGAAGATATTTTTAAAGTTAAAGGTTCTGATAAAGGTCTCATTTCTAAAATATATAGAGAACTGACCCTAATTTATAAGAATTCAAACCATTTTCCAATTGATAAATGGTCAAATGATATGAACAGACAATTCTCAGATGATGAAATTGAAATTATATCCACTCATATGAAAGTGTTCCAAATCACTACTGATCAGAGAAATGCAAATTAAGACAACTCTGAGATACCACTACACACCTGTCAGATTGGCTAAGATGACAAGAACAAATGATGATGAATGTTGGAGGGGATGTGGGAAAACTGGGACACTAATGCATTGTTGGTGGAGTTGTGAAAGAATCCAGCCATTCTGGAGAGAAATTTGGAAGTATGCCCAAAAAGTTATCAAACTATGCATAGCCTTTGATCCAGCAGTGCTACTATTGGGCTTATTTCCCAAAGAAATACTAAAGAAAGGAAAGGGTCCTATATGTGCCAAAATGTTTGTGGCAGCTCTTTTCGTAGTGGCTAGAAACTGGAAGAAGAATGGATGCCCATCAATTGGAGAATGGTTGGGTAAATTGTGGTATATGAAGGTTATGGAATATTATTGCTCTGTAAGAAATGTCCAGCCGGAGGAATACAGAGAGGCTTGGAGAGACTTACATCAACTGATGCTGAGTGAAATAAATAGAACCAGAAGATTGCTGTATACTTCAATGTTGTATGAAGATGTATTCAGATGGAAGTGGATATCTTCAACATAAAGAAGACCCAACTCACTTCCAGTTGATCAATGATGGACAGAAACAACTACACCCAGAGAAGGAACATTGGGAAGTGAATGTAAACTGTTAGCACTACTGTCTATCTACCCAGGTTACTTACACCTTTGGAATCTAATACTTAATGTGCAACAAGAAAATGGGATTTACACACATATATTGTATCTAGGTTGTATTGTAACACATGTAAAATGTATGGGGTTGCCTGTCATCGGGGGGAGGGAGTGGAGGGAGGGAGGGGATAATTTGGAAAAATGAATACAAGGGATAATGTTATAAAAAATATTACTCATGCATATATACTGTCAAAATTTTATAATTATAAAATTAAAAAAAAAGACTGAGCTGAAGTACTCTGTGCTCCTACAGGGGAAAAAAGAAGCATAGAATGAACTTAGTTGGTACAGAGTGGTACAGATAAAACATTGATTGGATCTGGAGTTAAGAAATTTTGAGTTCAAATCTTGCCTGAGGCATTCACAACTGTGAGACCCTGATCAAGTCACTCATTTCCTGTCTGCTTCAGTTTCCTCATTTGTAAAGTACTCATCTGCCATAGTTGGATCTATGATAATAAAAATAAAGTACTTTGCAAATCTTAAAAAAAAAAAAAATCCATTTCTCCCTATACTCTTTCTTCATCTTTAATGACATTGTTCACTTCTAGTTTTACTTCTACCTATCTCATGATTCCTTGGTAATCTCCTTTTATGGATCATTATTCTAGGATAAATCTGACTTAGTTTAATGCATTGATTCTTGTTTAGTTATTAAAATGCAATTATACTGATGGAATAGATACAGACAATAAAAAGCAATAAAGCCAATCTTAATAACTAACTTTACTCAAGGTCACATATTTAGTAAATATTTGATTTGTGAGTCGATTCCAGATCTCTTCATTTCAAATTAAGACTTGCACAGTCTCAGATGATCTTGGTTGAAATTATTTCTCTACTACCTGGCTTCTTTGGATTTAAAAAAATACTTAATCTAGGTTTATAAAATCATGGATTCAGAACTTGATGAGGCCTTAGAGGACATCTTAAAGGTGAAGTGTTAAATAGGAAAATTTGGAGGAAGGCAAAGTTTAGGGGAAGAAATAATAACTGTTTGAAACTTCATTTTATAAGAAAATACTACTTGCATTATAGTAAGAATTGAGAATCAAACATAGCAAGGGATTTGAAAGTGCATTGCAAAGCTTTAGTCATCAGGCAGTAAAAGAATATTGTATAACTTCAAAATCACACACACACACACATTTTTTTAGCTCCCTCCTTCTTTGCAGCCATTAAAATATATTTTCCTCCCTTCCTCATCTTGATTTCTTGGTAAACTGGTTGAACATTTTATGTTCACTTCTATTTAATTACTTACCCTTTTATTCTATCACTAATCTTACCTGTAAAGTCTAAGGCTTGAGGTACTCTATATATCCACTGCCTTTGCTCTTATTTGCATGCTACTGATTGGAGATTGAGAGAAAATCATGTAATCTTCTTGACTGGGCCTACTATGGACTTTTTTGGGGCCTAATTTCAACTGGGTCCTTGTTATGGCAAAATAGTCCTTTTATATCTCCAAATCAACTCACTACAATTTTTTTTCCACAACTTTTAATATCACCTCAAAACTCCTATGGCTCACCAACCCTCCTCGATGGGAACATCACATCATATTTCATCAGAAAAATAATGTAATTCACTGGGAGTTCTCTTTTCTCTTTATCTCACATTACTCAGAAGCCTTATAACTACTTCTTCACCTCTTTCACCCCTGTCTCACATGAAGAGGTAGTCATTTTCTTTGCCCTACATGCACAAGTGATTCATATCCATACATCTTTACCAGCAGATTTTTCCCTTCTATCATTTATTTCTTACTTATCTTCAATCTCTTTCTATGTACTAGTCAATTCCTTGCTTCCAACCAATATTCTTATGTTTCTCTCATGCTAAAAACACTCTCTCTTGATCCATCCATCAATATCAGCTATCATACCATAACTCTCCCAACTTTTGTGGTAAAACTCCTTGAAAAAGCTATCAATAATCAGATGCTGCATTTCTTTTCCTCTCTTTTACTTCTTAATTCTTTATATTCTGGCTTTTTAGTTCATCATTCAACTAAAACTACTTTCTCCAAAGTTTCCAATAATCTCTTTTTATTCTCATCCTTCTTGACTTCACTGAAATTTCTGACACAATCACATCATATTTCACTTTCTTCTCCTTGATACATGATTTTCTCTCATTTTTTTGATGACACTACTCTCCTTTTTCTACTCATATATAATAGCCTATTCCTTTTTCAAGGTCTTTTCCTATATCTTCATCTGAGCCATGCTCATTAATGGTAACATCTCTATCATAGGCCTTGTTATCTTTTTCCTCATTTTTCTTGGTGATATCATTCTCTCCCATGGATTCAATTATAATCTCTATATTGACAATCCTCAGATCTAGTTATCCAGCCCTGACCCCTCTGGTGACCTCTACTCTCAAATCTCCAATTGCCTATTGAACATTTCAGACTGGATTTCTTTAGACATATTAAACTTTATCTCCTAAAATGAACTCATTATGTGCCTTTCCCCTACTCTCCTATCTCTTTCCTCTCCTCATTACTGTTTGTAGCACTACAACAGTCACTCAGATTGAAATCTGAGATGTCATGCTCAACTCCTTATTCTTTTACCACCCCTACATTTAATCTGTAGCCAAGGCCTATAGCATTTATATTTATGCTATTTCCATTTTTCTAATTCTGTCATTGCCTTGATGCAGATCTTCATTATCTCAAATCTGAATTGTTGAAATATCATTTTAATCTTATTTTCTGGCTCTAGAGCCCCTCTTGTTGGAGAGGGTAAGAGTAAATATATGGACCTCTCCAAGATCCTCAGTTTGAGGAGGGGACCCCACCAACTCACCTTATTTCTTCCCATCTTTTCTGAAATTGATGGTCTCCAGAATTCAGCCTTCCACACAATGAAATAAACTTTGAAACTCACACCTCCTCAATTCTTTCCCTTTGATTAGAGAGAGTAGAGGGTCAGCATTGGAGAGCTCCTTCTAAATCCTCTACCACTTAAGGATGGCATCTAGAGAATTTGCTTCATCATATCCAAAATTTTATTCTTCTAAACTTATGATCTCCAAAAACTCATCATTCTGAAACAGGATTCATTGTTTAAGCATTCACTTCCTTGGATCATTTCCGACTGTGACTATAAGACTTCTTTTACAAGGTTATATAAAAGGAAACAATAGGTAATTGGAACTCAGGAATAATCTGGCCACGATCCTCCTATTTTTCCCTTTTTCTCCCCCTAGTCCCTTCAAGCTAAGTCTCTTTTGCTTCAAGAAGCAAAATCAAAAATAAGTGAAAGTCAAATATTAACCCTTTTTCCTTCTACCTTAAAGGATTGGCATAGTTCACCTGACACGAGTATCTTAGCACCAAGTAGACAGGATATAGGAGAGCTACTTATAGAAAAGAAAAGATATAGGCAAAAAAAATGAAGAAAAATATACAAACTTTGCCCCAAACCTGATTCATGCAGAGAGAACATTCAGCTAATTTCTACTCATTTAAGGCCCCCAAATCTCAGCCCATACAGAACAGTGAAGTTCTTTCCATAATCAGATTCTATGACAGATCTACTAGAACATGATTATCTTCTTGGCCCTTTCCTCATCTCTTTCTATACTTTTTTTTTTCCTGAACTCATAATTTTTTATGGATTTAGTTACAGCTTTCATACAGATGGCTCCCAAATCTATATATTCAGCCTCTATACTCCTCCTAGTCTCTAGAGCTACAATCCCAACTGACTATTAAAAATCTCCAACTGGATGTCCCATCTGCATTTCATATACAATCTGTCCAAAATGTAGCTCATCATTGCTTCCCCTAAATGTTAGCCTTCCTTTTCTCACTGCACCAAGCTATCATCTCATTCAGGTAATTATCAATTTTCTATGAACTTTTTTTAATGACCTCTCTTCTTGTTTCCTCTTCTTTAATCTCTAATAGCTCCTAAATTAGTCACCCCAAAGCACTGATTAGATCAGGTCATTCTTCTGCTCAGGAAATTTCAATTTTTCATCTGTTTCTAGATCAAAACAAATTCCCCTTTTTGCCATTTATAATCCTTCATAATCTGTCCTTCATCCTAACTTTCTGGACAATTCATATGCTTATTCTTTCCACATTGTACATTCTAAGTCAAATCAATATACTCTCTATTTTCCATAGTTAATAATCTTTCATCTCCTTGCCAGTACAATCCTTGCTCTCCACACTTGGAATACACCTACTGTTCTATCTTGTTATACTACTTTGCTTTGTTCAATAGTTTTATAATACATTTAGTTGTTAGTATTCTTTACCTCTGAAATAATCTTATATTAATTTAAGTGTTTATATATCACATCCCCAAGTAGATTATAAACTTCTTGAGAATAAGGACTGTTTTAAATATTTCCCCCCCATGTTTCCTGATTATTTAACATATAATAACTAGTGGATAGACTGCTGGCTCTGGGTCAGGAAAGGATCATATTTATGAATTCAAATCCATTCACAGAGATTTACTAGCTGTGTGACTCTGGGCAAGTCACAACTCTTTTGCCTCAGTTTTCTCATATGTAAAATGAGTTGGAGAAAGAAAAAGCAAAGCCCTCCATTATCTTTGCAAAGAAAACCCCAAATGGGATCTTGAAGAGTCTGACATGAGTGAAATGGCTGTACAACAAAACTTGCAAATAACTGCATTTGATAAACATGTGTTGAATTGAATAAACTGAATCACCCTCTGGGGATGACTCTATGTTTCGGTACCAGAAAATGTTTTTGCCTTTTAGGTCCTTCCTTCTCTACATCTGTGATCCTATTACTATGTTTACATTTTACCTATACTATCTGTATAAATATGGATTCTCATGTACTCCATGGACCTCAGTTTCCTCATCTGTAAAATTATATTTACTGCAAAGAGTTTCATTCTAGAAGTACAATTCTGTGATCTGGATTAGTCTGTCAAGTAGGGGATTTAATTTAAACACATTGAACCTCCTTTTCCTTATCTCTAAAGTGGATCCTGAGAGGATAATACTCAAATTATCTGTTTCACTTACTAGTTGCAAAGATCAGGATACATAATTTATGTGACACACTTGTAAATCAAGAAGTACTCTAGAAATGCTGATTATTACTATAGCATGACACCAGTTTAAGTAGACTGGAAAGTGCTATGAGATTAAGTGATGGAGAGATCACAACTAGCAAGTATCACTTGAGGTCAGGTATACTAACAACTTTGTTTCCTAAAGAAACTTGGCTGTAATAATAAAATGTCTGCTGCTTTTCAAGGACCAAAAGGGAAAAGGAGTTCTGTGTGAAAATGGAAAAACAAAGTGAAAGAAACTCTTTAGAGCTCTCAAGTATTCTCAACTTGTGGTAGTGAATGAGTAAATAGTTTGGGCCAGAATCATTCCTGTGGTAAGCACCCTGAAGAATTACATACACAAAAAGACTCAATATTCACCCATTAAAAACAGGAGTATAAATCTTTGTCTAACTCCATTTATTTACCACTCCTGAAATGAGAATAGGGAAAACAGAGGAAAACAGAATAATTTCAGAAGCAGTGCTTTCTTGATTTCCTAACTTCTGTCCATTTTCTTATGGGAAGAGAATGGAATCATAACATCATAGCAAATCATAAAATCATAGCTGTAGAGTTAGAATGGACATAAAAACCATGCTACCCATTACCCTCATTTTGCAAATGAATCACTCAAAATGCAGAGAAGTTAAGGAACTTGTTTGCAACCACAATATAATAAATGGAAGATATGAGATTTGTACTCATATTTTCCTATTTTGAATCTCACTCTTTCTTTACTGTTACTAGAAGTATCCTGCCTTAGGGAATGGAATTCTGGACTTGGAATCATTAAGATCTAGGTTAAAATTGTTTCTTTTAGTATAGCTGTGTGATTATGAGCAAGTCAGTCTCTTCTCCTCAAAGTCCTCATGTAAAATAGAGGTATAATTGTAGTAAATGTCTTACTGGACTGTTTGAGGCTCAGGGAGAGAGCTTATGAAATTTAAAGCTCTATATCAATATAATTTATAGTTTATATATGTGCTCAGAAGAGAGAAGTAACTATTTAAATTTTGTCTTTCTATACAAAAACCTAGCAGGCACTTAAAATGCTTGTGGATTTGAACTTAAATCAATTCTTGCTCCTTGGTCATGTCGTGAAATTAGTGCTATGTAATAGAAAGGAGGATAGGAGAAAAATACTGGGCTATTGATAAAACAATCATTTAAGAAGACTAAATCTCTAGGAAGAATGCATATCTCCTGTGATCCCTTGAATCTCTTAAGAGCCAAAAAACTAATAAAAGTTCATAAGTACTTTATCATTTTCATATATTTTTTCATTGCTTCATTTGTATTGCCTTTTGTTCTTCCCTCCTTGAAAAGGTAATTATTCTTTGTAACAAGAAATGTAAAAAAATGAGAGTAAGAAAAAAAAAAAAAACAACTAACCAACAGAACAGTTTTACAGTATGTTCTACAGTATGTTCTATAGTATGTTCTTCACTAATCAGTCCTCACTTCTACAATGAAAGGAACATTACATTTGCAAAATGACAAGTAAATATTTATTAAGGGGCCTACTTTATGTCAGGTATCAGGCTAAGACGTGAATATACAAAGATGATACAAAGATACATACAAAGATGCCCCAGTTTCAAAGATGATAAATATGGTATTCAAGAAGATAAAAGCTTTGTGTGGGGATGAGGCAGTATTAGTGAGAGTGAAAGCTACCTACTTGTCTCACATATAGGAACTACAGTTTTCATTTTCCTTGTTCCCAAGTGCATTCAGGAGATAATTATGTATTCATCATCACTATCACCATCACTGCTATCTTTACTACTCTAAACTTTTGGAAATCTTTCTCCTAAAACATCTCTGAGTTGATTTGAATATTCTCACCAAACTACCCTTAGTGGTAATGAGGAGGGAAGTCTTCAGGAAAGAACTGGGAAGGAAGCAACATTCTGAGGCCCCACATGAGGTCAGGACATAAGTAACTCTGTGTGAGAGAGGAAGAAAATGGTTTTCACTCATTAGGAACCTAAGTGGGAGGTAGAGGAAGAGACCAACTAGTAGGCTAAAATTCAAAAGGTGAGGGAAGGAACTGAACTTAAAGCTTCTATTTCTGTTCTGAAAAATTAATGGCCACAAGTGAGATGTTAGTGAAGTCTTAAAGAGTTAGTGCACTCTTCACATGTAATTAAAAACCATGCATATTTAATGTGGTGGAGTCATCTAAGTCTGATACTTGAAAGGAATAACTCTTGGGATAACTTCAATTTAAACTCTCATATTTCTCCTCCTCTGTTTGCCTGAGAAGACTCTGAAGAAGGGCTTGAAAGGAAGTCAGTCAGGGCCATTGTAGGGGAAGGCTGGAAAGTGACTGGTTTCTTGAATTTAATTTCTTGAACTGTAAGAAATGAGAGTTAGAGATACTTACTCATTGGAATAGAGCCAAGGATTAGTGACCTTGCAGAGAAACATGGAAGGTAAAAGTTATTAAGTTTAGGCTTTTGTCTCTTTAGGGAGAGGGTTTAAATAGAAATAAATGGGCAGTGGGTTGATTGGGTAAAGTCTTAAATAGCAGTAAAGGTAAGCAAATATGGCCACTGTCAAAATAGTGTGTTATGTGGCTAGTTTTGAAATAAAACTCTGTCTCTCTGGGTATCTCTCTGTGTATCTCTCTAATTCTCTCTCTGTGTCTCTCTGTCTTTGTTTCTGTCTTTGACTCTCTACCACTATCAATTTTCCTTAGTTTTTCTGTCTATATTTTTTGCTCTGTCTCTGTCACTATTTCTCTATCACTTTCTGTCTCTCTCTTTCTGTGTGTGTGTGTGTGTGTGTGTGCACTTCTCGTTTCTCCGTTTCTGTCTCCCTGCCCTGTTTTCCTGTCTCATTTTTCTTTCCTTCTGTCTTTCTCTTTACTTCCCTCTTTCCCTCTTCTTCCCTTCATTTTTCTTTTCTTCCTTTCCCCAATACAATAATATTTTGAAAGGTGCTTGAAGCCCCAAGTAAAAATAAGTTTTTGGAGGTCTATTGAAGCAATTATTGGTCTTCATTTGATTTTTTTCCTTCCTTCATTCCTTCCTTCTTTCCTTCCTGGTTTTCCAACTAGATATTTTGCTGTTTTATTTTTCCATTTTGGGGAGGAGGTCTCTTTATTGTTTGGAGAAGCTTTCACTTTGTAATCATCTTCTGAGTGTGTGTTTTGATCCTTCTTATCACCATAGTAACTTTCTTTTTATTATTATTATTATTAAAGTTTTTATTTTCAAAACATATGCATGGATAATTCTTCAACATTAACCCTTGCAAAACTTTGTGTTCCAATTTTCCCCCCTTTCCCACCTCCTACCCTAGATGGCAAGTAATCCAATATATGTTTAAATATAGTAGAAATATATGTTAAATTCAATATATACATATATATTTATACAATTATTTTGCTGCACAAGAAAAATCAAATCAAACCAAAAAAAAATAAAATGCAAGCAAATAACAACAAAAAGAGTAAATATGCTGTTGTGAACCACACTCAAATCCCATAGTTCTCTCTCTTTGAGTGTAGATGACTCTTTTCATCACAAGATCATTAGAACTGGTCTAAATCATCTCATTGTTGAAGAGAGACATATCCATTAGAATTGAACATAGTATAATCTTGTTGCCATGTACAATTATCTCCTGGTTCTGCTCATTTCACTTAGCATGTAAGTCTTTCAAGCCCTCTTTGAAATCATCCTGCTAATTGTTTCTTATAGAATAATATTCCATAACATTAATATACCATATTCCGCCATTCTTCAACTGATGGGCATCCATTCAGTTTTCACTTTCTTGCCGCTAGAGTAACTTACAATGATCAGAAACTTTTTCTGTTGTCTGCTCATTTTCCTAGCCCATTACTTGGCTTTTAACTCTTTGTCAAAGTAGGGCTCTGTTTCCAGGGTGGAGAGTGCCCTGACCCAGACTTCAGGGATTTTCAGCAGATGTTTTCAAAGATCCTTTTAGGGAGCTGATCTGGAGCTATTAGGAGTGTCCCTGCCCCACTGTAGCTGTAAGATCTAGTGTGCTAAATAGAATCCTGCTTTGCTGACACTCAGGCCCTGGAATTGGAGGCTAGTGTTGTGCCACAGTTCTATTTTAATTGTCCTGGCTCAGTTTTCCTAATTGTCCTGACTCAGTTTCCTTAAATTGTTCTGCCTCAGTTTCCCTAATTTGTCCTGCCTTGGTTTCCTTAATTGTTTTGCCTCAATCCTCTTACTTGCAACCCCCACCCCCACCCTCCTGCCCAGCTCTGGTTCATGAAGCCTGATATAACTCAAGGCTATTTGCTCTAAGGTTATAAATTGTCAATATGTAAACTCAGAAAGGGGGACTCCAGACTTTGTGTCTGTAATCAGACACTTTCTTAACTCCCAGTTTGCTAGAATTTATGGTCCTACCCTCCAACCTGTCAGAGACAAGTTGATGATTCCTGTCTGGAGATCCTGGCTCACCAGAGTTTAAAGGCAGGATGTGAAGTCCAAACTCTGGTGTTATTGAGAACTCGCATTAGCTGTTAAATGCTGGCTGGATGCTGGAATTTTGGAGATGATAGTCTCATTCAGCCCTGGGACCAAACCATGAATCCATTTGGTCCCAGTAAATCTCTTCCTTTAAAATAAAATGTTAAAAACTCTCTAATCTCTATCTTGCCTCAGTTTCTCCAGCATTACATTAGGACTGGAGATCAGATTTTCACCCTATTGCCACAGACCTACTCCACCCCCCAAGAGGTCCAGAAGTCTATAGCACCTTATGTTCAGAAGACCCACCTTGCTGACACGATGGTCTAGCTAAAGTTGGGGTCAGGGCTGCCCTGGAGGAGGCTGGCCTCAGATTACAAGCTAGGCTCCCACCCTGATTCCTCAGGCCTTTTCTGCTCACCTTACAAGCTCTGTTTGTTGTTTTTGAGCTCAGAGACCTGGAAGCCACCAGGACTGTGTCTGGCCTGCACTTGCATGACCTGCAACAGGACTGCATACTTATCTCTCATCCTGGTATCACAGACCTTTCCTGTTGACCTTCTAAATTCTTTTTTGGCTGGTAAATGTTCTGGTCCATAATTTTAGGTGTTCTGACACTTAAAATTTGTTCAGAGCCATTATTTAAAGAAATTTGGAGCAGTCTTGGGGAGAGTTTGGGTGAATTCCTGCCTTTATTCCACCATCTTGGCTCTGCCTCCTAGTACAAACTTTTTCATGTCTTAATGGTAATGAATTTCCAGAACTGCAGAAATGCATAGACCATCCAAGTCTTTAAAAAAAAAAAAAACTACAAAAGTGTGAGGAAAGGACTGAATTTGGAATTAGATTACTTAGGATCAGGTACCACTTTTACTTATTAAGACTTTTATTTCAGACAATCCACAAAAGATGTAAGCATCTGGGTTTCCTCATCTGTACAATGAGAGGGGTAGACTAAGTAACCTGGAAGATTTCTTTCAAGTCTAAAAATGTAATTTGCCATGGTTAGACTGATTTTAAACCTCTAGTGAAGTGACAGTTCTCTCATAACAAATCAAAATCTGTTTCAATTCAACTTCTCTTTCCTTCTAATTCTACCTTCTAGGGAGAAATAAAAACAAACACAATCCCTCTTCAGTGTGACAACTCCTCAGATACTTTACAAAATAATGATCTCAACCAAGTCTTCTCTTATTCAGAATAAATATCTTTTATGTTTTTTTTTTTTAACTGAGGCTGAGATTGCATGGATTAGAGACCTCTAGCCTTTCTACTTATCCATCTTTGAATGCTTACAGCACCAGGAAGCTTGGAAACCTTTAAGTTTCTGAAATGTTAAAAGTAGCCTGGAGTTTGTGGATGTATCCCAATGCTGGGAGCCATTTGGTTGTAAATGAAGTTAATGTTACCCTCAACTTAATATAGTCATAAGCAGTTGGAATTTCCTGTACCTCACTGTGTTACTTAAAGAACAATTTGCCTGGACAAATTTTCTTCATTTTTATTAGATGGTCTTAGCTACTGGGAAATAGAGAAATTATATTTTCTTCAACTTCTTCTTGCTATCCTCTTCCACCATCATGTGTTGCTTACCTTAGGGAGTTTCCTGTCCTATTTAAACTTTGTTTATTTGCTGTATGTATTTTAATAATTAGTTTTGTCTCAATATAAAGATAAACTGATTTTTATTGAATTTTTCACTAGACCACACAATGGGAAAGGGAAAAGGGAATCCTTGGATCAATCACCATAAAATTAACTATGAGCTTATATTGATTCTCTCTCTCTCTCTCTCTCTCTCTCTCTCTCTCTCTCTCTCTCTCTCTCTCTCTTCTCTCTCTCTCTCTCTCTCTCTCTTTCTCTCTTTCTCTCTCTTTCTCTCTCTTTCTCTCTCTCTCTTTCTCTCTCTTTTTCTCTTTCTCTCTTTCTCTCTCTCTTTCTCTCTTTTCATTCCCTCTCTTGCTTCTCTTCCCCTGCTTTTCTCTTCCTGTTCTCTCTGTTTTTCTCTTCTCTCTCTCACTGTCTCTTTCTATCTTCATTCCTCTCTCTCCTTCCTTCCTTCTTTGTCTCGCTTTCTCTGTCTCCCTTTTTTTCTTCCTTCTTCTTACTGTCTCTTTCCATGATTCCCTGTCTCTTTTTTCTTTGTCTATTTCTCTTTACTTCTCTCCCTTTTCCTCCATTTTCCCTTCTTTTTTCTTCCCCTCCTTTCTTTCCCCAAGAAAGGCTACAACAGTATTTTTTATGTTAAATCCAATGCATAAAAATATTTGTACTATTATCTTGTAGCACAAGAAAAATCAAATCAAAAAGGAAATAAAATGAGTAAGAAAACAAAAGGCAAATGAACAACATCAAAAAGAGTGAGAATGTTAAGTGATGATCCACATTCAGTTCCCACAGTCCTCTCTGGGTATAAATAGCTCTCTTCATCACAAAATCATTGGAATTGGCCTGAATCACCTCACTGTTGAAAACAGCCACATCTGTCAGAATTGATCATCAAATAATCTTTCTGTTACCATGTACAATGATCTCATAGTTTTACTTACTTCATTTAGCATCAGTTCATGTAAGTTTCTAAAATATCTCTAAATCTAAAATTCTTTAAAATCATCTTCCTGATTGTTTCTTATAGAACAATAATATTCCATAACATTCATATACTATAACTTATTGAACCATTCTCCAACTGATTGTCATTCACTCAGTTTCCAGTTTCTTGTCACTACAAAAAGGACTGCCACAAATATTTTTGCATATGTGGGTTCCTTTCACTCCTTTAAGATCTCTTTGGGATACAGGCCCAGTAGAAACACTGCTGGATCAACGGGTATGCACAGTCTGCTAACTTTTTGAGCATACTTCCAAATTTACAGCAGTACTTTAAAAGATGCTTGAAACCCCCTCTCTACAATTTACAATGTAACTATCTTAATATATTCCAATTTTATTGGAAACAGAACCCTGTAGAATTACACTGGAAATCTTATTTAATGTCTAGATTGGAATCATGACTTTACCACTTATTGCCCATGTTGTCATGAACTATCATTTAAAAAGTCCTTCTTAACTACCTTCACTATGCTGGGTACTATATTTTAGTTAGGTTATGAAAAAAAAAATCAAAAACAGTCCCTTCCATCAAGGACTTTACATTCTATGGGAAGCTAATGTATATGAATGCATATAAGTAGAAACAAAGCGTGTGTTTTAAATTTTTTATAAACTTAATCTGCACTAAGATATTTAGGATACAGGGAAATGTGGGGAGATGGGCACCAGGGCTCAAATCCCTGCAACTATCTGCACCTTATATTTTCATTTGTAAAATTAGGGATTTGCTGGGCATAGATTAAATGTACTAGATGGGATCTTTTAGCTCTGCATGCATAAACTTGTAATCTCTCTTCAGTTGTACCACTTCCTTGCCCATGGTTTGGGAAAGCTGTTGCATATTTAATTCATACTGAGTTTTGCCAGTTTTCTAAATGTCAGTGTCTGTGATATAAAACCACTCCTTCCTTTTCTGTGCTGCTATAGTCCTCAGCAAGAAGCATCTAATCAGACAGCAACATTCTTTTGGTTGTCCCAAGTCTGGGAAGATGAGCAAAATATCACTGTTTGCTTATTGAATTGAAGGTCATGGGACATTTGTAGCTATAGCTTGAAGCTTAGATTTGATTTCTCTTTAGGTGGGAATGGAAAGAGTACGAGTATTGAGGAGTGAAGACATAAAAAGGACAGAGAAGAGGAGATCAAGGGTCCTGCCAGTACCCTTTGGGACATGATTATTAGCAAGCACAGTGTGCCTGAGCACAGCCGTGAAATTTACTCAAGGGAGTAAGGGATGATTGTCTTTTTCTAGTGAGACCATGTGCAGCTGCTCAGGCAGAAAATAGTTTTCTAAGGACAGAATGGGCAAGGAAGACTTGTATAGGCAATTGGTAGATGGGAAAACCCAGGATAGAATTTTAGAACACAGAGAAAACTCCATCTATCCTTCATCCATTGCTTCTTTTCTGATCTGCTCCTCTTTAATGAGAGAGAGAAAGGAAGAGAGAGAGAGAGAGAAAGAGAAAGAGAGAGAGAGAGAGAAGAGAGAGAGAGAGAGAGAGAGAGAGAGAGAGAGAGAGAGAGAGAGAGAGAGAGAGAGAGAGAGAGAGGAAGGACATGGGAAATTTGGGAGGATAATAAAACAAAACTAAGTGGCCACAGCTTGGTTTAGCCATACCTTACCACTGACCATTTTCTTACTGATATTACATTTGTAAGGAAAATAGTTGAATTGTTCAAACCTTCTTTGCCTGACACTCATGCCTTGTCACCCTTGCTTATAAACACATCTAATGTAGATCTTTGTACACTCTATCCAGATAAACAAGATTATTTCTCTTTCTGAAATATTTCCTATTCTTCTTGCCTTATGACATTATCCATGCATTAAGTATGCAGAAATATTATTTTTCCCCTTTTTTGACTTTTTATATTCTAAAAATCTTTTAAAGCCCTGCTACAATGAGGCTTCCTTAATGAACACTTTTTATTTTTTATTTTTTTATGAACACTTTTTAAATGTCTTCCATTGTTAAAAGCCTTTACTTCTCCACAGCACTTAGAATCACCTGGATGCAGAAGCACTTGATCTGATCACAACCTTCCCTTAGCAACTTATTATTTGTGTGCTTGGTCTGGTCATTTAAACTCTTTTCACCTTAGTTTTCTCATCTATAAAATGAGAGCTACAATAACACATAGTTTACAAGGTTACTGTGAAGATCCAATGGTGCAATATTATTAAATTCTCTTAGAATATAAATGTGCTATATAAATGTGAGATTATATTTACCATCTTCATAATTTTTGATAACTTGTCAATATAATATAGTATGAGCAGTTTTAATTTGGTGTCAGGATACTTGCATTCAAGTCCTGGCATTGAAATTCAATAGTTATAAGACCATAATATATTTTCCTTTATTAAAACTCAGCTGTGGGGGCGGAGCCAAGATGGCGGAGAAGAAACACACGACTCTGTGAACGTCCTTACTCCCTCACAACCAATTAGATAAATAGCCTCAGAAATAGCGCTGGACTGATAGATACCACAAGGACTGGAAGCACGACTTACCAGCTGAAGAGAATCTGGAGTTTCAACAGAAAAGGTCAGTCCCCAGGGGAGGAAGAAGAGAGGCCAGCACAGACCGCTGGGTGCTAGCATACTGCGCCAATTGGGCTGGGAAGGGCTCTGGGATCAGAGAAGACACTGAGATAAAGGAATCTGGCACAAGCTGTTAGCTCTTCTCTGCTTATAATATAGCAGTTCAGAAGGGAAATCTAAACACTTTAAAAATTCAGATGGATTAGATTTTCCCCAGATCCTGGAGGTGACTCAGCAGACCTCAGCACCAGGGGGTGTGGCCTCAGCTCCCACCTAAGACTAGTTAAGAGATTGACAAGGGCAGATACGGCCCAAGGCAACAAACACTGCCTAGCTCAGCTGGAGGGGGTGGAACTCAGCTCCAGGAAGTCCCAGAGAAGCGGAACCTTTGAACTAGGGATCGCGGTTTCTGGCAGACACTTCCAGTTTGAGCACAGGGGCTTTTCTTTTTCACGTCACCTGCTGCAGACATCCACGCCCCACCAGGATGCATAGGCTGGGCTTTGTGCCGTCTTTACTTCAATCTCAAAGGTCAGGGAAGCCGCTAGAAGACAACGCCCTCAAGGCACAGCAGTGCTAGTCACCTCTGAGGCACTTCCAGGGAGGGAGTGGGGAACTCTCTCCCAGAGCTCTATCTTAGCTCAGGCGCAGGGGCTGCTGCATCCATCCGGTCTGGGAGGAAGCTGGTAAAGAAGTAAATAAATAATTTCCTACCACAGGGACAGACCCCAAAAGATTTTTTAAATATGAACAAAAAAGCCAGAAAAACTATAGATTCCTTCTACACAGAGAAAGAGCGGGTATCCAACCCCAAGGAAGTTAACAGCAAAGATTCAGCAGATAACAACCTAAAGGGGAATGATTCCTGCCCCCCATCACATAACTCTCTCCTAGAAGAGACTATTAAAAAGTTAAGGGAGTTTGAAGAAAAATGGGGAAAGGAAACGGAAGCTATGATAGAGAATAACAACGTCCTGAAATTGGAGTTGGAAAAAATAAAGAATTCACAGGAGATGCAGGGAAACAAAATTTATGAATTAGAAAAGGTTAAAAAATCACAGGAAAGTAGGATTTCTGAATTGGAGAAGATAAAAAAGTCCCAAGAAAATAAGATTTCTGAATTGGAAAAAGAAAATAATTCTCAAAAAAAAAAAATTAGGGAAATGGAAAAAAATTCAATAGAGCAAAATAATTCATTTAAAAATGAAATTGGGCATTTACAAAAAGAACTAAAAACTGTGAAAGAAGAAAATAACTCCTTAAAAGTCAGGATGGAACAAATAGAAATGAATGATTCACAGAGAACCCAAGAATCAGTCAAACAAAACAAAAAAAATGAGAAGCTGGAGAACAACGTCAAATACTTACTGGGAAAATCTATAGACCTGGAAAATAGATCTAGGAGAGATAATCTGCGGATCATTGGACTTCCAGAAAACTATGAACAAAAAAAGAGCCTAGATTCTATTTTACAGGAAATTATCAAAGAGAACTGTCCAGAGATAATAGAAATAGAAGGGAAAGTAGATGTTGAAAGAATTCATCTTACTCCTTCTGAAACAGACCCTAAAAAAAGAACACCACGGAATATAGTGGCTAAGCTGCAGAATTACCACACAAAGGAGAAAATCCTGCAAGCAGCTAGAAAAAAACAATTTAAATACCAAGGTGCCACAATAAGGGTCACTCAAGATCTGGCTGCCTCCACATTAAAAGACAGAAGGGCCTGGAACCTGATATTCCGTAAGGCAAAAGATCAAGGACTGCAACCAAGAATGAACTACCCAGCTAAGTTTGGCATCTTTTTCCATGGAAGAAGATGGTCATTCAATGAAATAGAGGAATTCTATATGTTTCTAAGAAAAAAACCAGACTTAAACAAAAAATTTGATCTACATCCACAAGACTGAAGAGAAACAGAAAAAGGTACGAAGAACCCTTGAGAACTGTAACTCTGTTGTGGGTATATAGAAAGTACTCAAGGATAATTTGATTTTACTGATATAAAAGAAAAAAAGGGGGGTGTAGTAAAGGGAAGGAGGTCGTTTCAGAAAAAGGGGAAGGAATGATAAAAAGAGGGAAACTACATCCCAGGAAGAGGCATAGAAAATACACCATATCTGAGGGAATTTAGTAAGGGGGAGAATCATTGTGTGAATCTTACTCTCATCAGGAGAGGCTCAAAGAGTAAATAATTAACATATTTGTTTTTCAGAGAATTTTCTCTCACCTCATTAAAAGGGGGGAGAGAAAAAGGGAAAAGGAAAAGGTGAATAAGTGAAGGGACTTGGAGGGAGGGGGGAGGGATACTAAAAAAAAGGGAGGGTTGCACGTCACAAGGGGGGTCTGTAAATTAAATATCGGGGAGGGGGTTGAGGGGGGTCAAGGGAAAAGGCATAACCTGGGGATCATATGATGGCAGGAAATACAGAATTAGTAATTTTAACTGTAAATGTGAATGGGATGAACGATCCCATCAAATGGAGACGGATAGCAGATTGGATCAAAAATCAGAACCCTACAATATGTTGTCTGCAAGAAACACATTTTTTTTTTAATTTTTTTTATTATATATATATATATATTTTATAATATTATCCCTTGTATTCCTTTTTCCAAATTACCCCCCCTCCCTTATTCCCTCCCCCCGACGACAGGCAATACCATACATTTTACATGTGTTACAATATAGTCTAAGTACAATACATGTGTGTGAATATCATTTTCTTGTTGCACAATAAACATTAGAATCCAAAGGTACATGCAACCTGGGCAGACAGATATTAGTGCTAACAATTTACATTCCCCTCCCAGTGTTTCTTCTCTGGGTGTATCTACCTCTGTCCATCATTGATCAACTGGAAGTGAGTTGGATCTTCTTTATGTTGAAGATTTCCACTTCCATCAGAATACATCCTCATACAGCATTGTTGTTGAAGTATACAGTGATCTGCTTCTGCTCATTTCACTCAGCATCAGTTGATTTAAGTCTCTCCAACCCTCTCTGTATTCCTCCTGCTGGTCATTTCTTACTGAGCAATAATATTCCATAACCTTCATATACCACAATTTACCCAACCATTCTCCAACTGATGGACATCCATTCATCTTCCAGTTTCTAGCTACAACAAAAAGAGCTGCCACAAACATTTTGGCACATATATGTCTTTTTCCGCTCTTTAGTATTTCTTTGGGATATAATCCCAGTAGTAGCGCTGCTGGGTCAAAGGGTATGCACAGTTTGATAACTTTTTGGGCATAATTCCAGATTGCTCTCCAGAATGGCTGGATTCTTTCACAACTCCACCAGCAATGTATTAGTGTCCCAATTTCCCCACATCCCCTCCAACATTTGTCATTATTTGTTCCTGTCATCTTAGCCAATCTGACAGGTGTGTAGTGGTATCTCAGAGTGGTCTTAATTTGCATTTCTCTGATCAGTAGTGATTTGGAACACTCTTTCATGTGAGTGGATATAGTTTCAATTTCTTCCTCTGAGAATTGTCTGTTCATATCCTTTGACCATTTATCAATTGGAGAATGGTTTGGTTTCTTATAAATTATGGTCAGTTCTCTATATATTTTGGAAATGAGACCTTTGTCAGAACCTTTGTTTTTAAAAATATTTTCCCAATTTGTTACTTGCAAGAAACACATTTAAGCAGGGAGATACATACAGAGTAAAGGTAAAAGGTTGGAGCAGAATCTATTATGCTTCAGGTAAAGCCAAAAAAGCAGGGGTAGCTATCCTTATCTCAGATCAAACAAAAGCAGAAGTTGATCTAATTAAAAGAGATAAGGAAGGAAACTATATCCTTCTGAAAGGTAGCATAAATAATGAAGCCATATCAATACTAAACATATATGCACCAAGTGGTATAGCATCTAACTTTCTAAAGGAAAAGTTAAGAGAGATGCAAGAAGAAATAGACAGTAAAACTATAATAGTGGGAGATCTCAACCTGGCACTCTCAGATTTAGACAAATCAAACCACAAAACAAACAAGAAAGAAATGTAAAAAGTAAATAGAATATTAGAAAAACTAGGTATGATAGACCTTTGGAGAAAACTGAATGGCAATAGAAAGGAATATACTTTCTTCTCAGCAGTTCATGGATCCTATACAAAAATTGACCATATATTAGGACATAAAGATCTCAAAATTAAATGCAGGAAGGCAGAAATAATAAATGCCTTCTTCTCAGATCACAATGCAATAAAAGCTACATTCAGTAAAAAGTTAGGGATAAATAGACCAAAAAGTAATTGGAAACTGAATAATCTCATCTTAAAGAATGACTGGGTGAAAGAGCAAATTATAGAAACAATTAATAATTTCACCCAAGATAATGACAATGATGAGACATCATACCAAAATCTGTGGGATGCAGCTAAGGCAGTAATAAGGGGAAATTTTATATCTTTAGAGGCTTATTTGAAGAAAATAGAGAAAGAGAAGATTAACGAATTGGGCTTGCAACTTAAAAGGCTAGAAAAAGACCAAATTAAAACCCCCCAACCAAATACTAAACTTGAAATACAAAAATTAAAAGGAGAAATCAATAATATTGAAAGTAAAAAAACTATTGAATTAATAAATAAAACCAAGAGTTGGTTTTATGAAAAAGCCAATAAAATAGATAAACCTTTGGTAAATCTAATCAGAAAAAAGAAAGAGGAAAATCAAATTGTTAGTCTTACAAATGAAAAGGGGGATCTTTCCACCAATGAAGAGGAAATTAGAGAAATAATAAGGAGTTACTTTGCCCAGCTTTATGCCAATAAATTTGATAACTTAAGTGAAATGGATGACTTCCTCCAAAAATATAGGCTCCCTAGATTAACAGAGGAAGAAATAAATTGCTTAAATAGTCCATTTCAGAAAAAGAAATATAACAAGCTATTAATCAACTCCCCAGGAAAAAATCCCCAGGGCCAGATGGATTCACATGTGAATTCTACCAAACATTTAAAGAACAATTAGCACCAATGTTATATAAATTATTTGAAAAAATAGGGGATGAAGGAGTCCTACCAAACTCCTTTTATGACACAGACATGGTACTGATACCTAAACCAGGTAGAGCGAAAACTGAGAAAGAAAATTATAGACCAATCTCCTTAATGAATATTGATGCTAAAATCTTAAATAAGATATTAGCAAAAAGACTTCAGAAAATCATCTCCAGGATAATACACTATGATCAAGTAGGATTTATTCCAGGAATGAAGGGCTGGTTTAATATTAGGAAAACTATTAATATAATTGACCATATTAATAATCAAATTAATAATAACCATATGATCATCTCAATCGATGCAGAAAAAGCATTTGACAAAATCCAACATCCATTCCTACTAAAAACTCTTGAGAGTATAGGAATAAATGGACTATTCCTTAGAATAATCAGGAGCATATATTTAAGACCATCAGTAAGCATAATATGCAATAGAAATAAACTGCAACCTTTCCCAGTAAGATCAGGAGTGAAACAAGGTTGCCCACTATCACCATTACTATTCAATATAGTACTAGAAACGCTAACCTCGGCAATAAGAGTAGAGAAAGAGATTCAAGGAATTAGAGTAGGAAATGAGGAAATCAATCTATCACTTTTTGCAGATGACATGATGGTATACTTAGAGAACCCCAAAGACTCTGCTAAAAAGCTACTAGAAATAATTCAAAATTTCAGCAAAGTGGCAGGACACAAAATAAATCCACATAAATCCTCAGCATTTTTATATATCACTAACAAAATGCAACAGCAAGAGATACAAAGAGAAATTCCATTCCAAACAAATGTTGAGAGTATAAAGTATTTGGGAATCCATCTACCAAAGAAAAGTCAGGAATTATATGAGAAAAATTACAAAACACTTGCCACAAAAATAAAATCAGATTTAAATAATTGGAAAGACATTCAGTGCTCTTGGATAGGCCGAGCGAATATAATAAAGATGACAATACTCCCCAAACTAATCTATTTATTTAGTGCTATACCAATCAGACTCCCAAGAAACTATTTCAATGACCTTGAAAAAATAACACCAAAATTCATATGGAAGAATAAAAGGTCGAGAATTACAAGGGAACTAATGAAAAACAACTCAGAGGAAGGTGGTCTAAGTGTACCTGATTTAAAGCTATATTATATAGCAGCAGTCACCAAAACCATTTGGTATTGGCTAAGAAATAGACCGGTAGATCAGTGGAACAGATTAGATACAAAGGACAAAAAAGGATACATCTATAGCAACCTAATCTTTGACAAACCCAAAGATACCAACATTAGCGATAAAAATTCATTATTTGGAAAAAACTGTTGGGAAAACTGGAAATTAATATGGCAGAAATTAGATATGGATCCACACTTAACACCATATACCAAGATAAGATCAAAATGGGTCCATGATTTAGGCATAAAGAGGGAGATAATAAATAGATTAGAGGAACAGAGGATAGTCTACCTCTCAGACCTGTGGAGGAGGAAGGAATTTATGACCAGAGGAGAACTAGGGATCATTATTGATCACAAAATAGAAGATTTTGATTACATCAAACTAAAAAGTTTCTGTACAAATAATACTAATGCAAACAAGATTAGAAGGGAAGTAACAAATTGGGAAAATATTTTTAAAAGTAAAGGTTCTGACAAAGGTCTCATTTCCAAAATATATAGAGAACTGACCCTAATTTATAAGTAACCGAACCATTCTCCAATTGATAAATGGTCAAAGGATATGAACAGACAATTCTCAGATGAAGAAATTGAAACTATATCCACTCACATGAAAGAGTGTTCCAAATCACTACTGATCAGAGAAATGCAAATTAAGACCACTCTGAGATACCACTACACACCTGTCAGATTGGCTAAGATGACAGGAACAAATAATGATGAATGTTGGAGGGGCTGTGGGAAAACTGGGACACTAATACATTGCTGGTGGAGTTATGAAAGAATCCAGCCATTCTGGAGAGCAATTTGGAACTATGCCCAAAAAGTTATCAAACTGTGCATACCCTTTGACCCGGCAGTGCTACTACTGGGCTTATATCCCAAAGAAATACTAAAGAGCGGAAAGAGACATATATGTGCCAAAATGTTTGTGGCAACTCTTTTTGTTGTAGCTAGAAACTGGAAAATGAATGGATGTCCATCAGTTGGAGAATGGTTGGGTAAATTATGGTATATGAATGTTATGGAATATTATTGCTCTGTAAGAAATGACCAGCAGGAGGAATACAGAGAGGTTTGGAGAGACTTACATCAACTGATGCTGAGTGAAAAGAACAGAACCAGAAGATCACTGTACACTTTAACAACAACACTGTATGAGGATGTATTCTGATGTAAGTGGAAATCTTCAACATAAAGAAGAGCCTACTCACTTCCAGTTGATCAATGACGGACAGAGGTCTACACCCAGAGAAGAAATACTGGGAAATGAATGTTAATTGTTAGCACTACTGTCTATCTACCCAGGTTACATGTACCTTCGGAATCTAATGCTTATTGTGCAACAAGAAAATGGTATTTACACACATGTATTGTATCTAGGTTATATTGTAACACAAGTAAAATGTATGGGATTGCCTGTCATCGGGGGGAGGGAGTAGAAGGAGGGGAGGAATAATTTGGAAAAATGAATACAAGGGATAATATTATAAAAAATATATAATAAAAATTATTAAAAAATAACTCAACTGTAAAATAATGGAGATGACATAACTAACAGTTTCAGGAGTAAGGGGCACAATTTGAGGATTTTTGTGGTCTACAGGTGTCTATATGAGTCACCAGTGGGGCATGGAAACTGCAGGAGATGATTCAGGCTCTATTAAGAGATGTCTATTATTTTGAGCAATAAAACCCCAGAGTATTGTGTTGAGGATGGGATGCAAAGTCATTGGAATGACCTAAACAGACTGGTATATGTCCAAAGGAAGATACCTATGTGTGGTAAAAGGCTTGGACCATATTATATATCAGCTGGAAAAAAATGTGGATATTGAAATTTAGAAATAGAATTATGAGAGTACTCGGGTGGGGAGAGAGTAAATGATAATTATCTTCATGTAATTTAAGAGATTTCAATGGGGAAGAAAAAATTTACTTACTCTGATTAGTGCTTAAAATGGGAAATTAAAATCACCAAATGGAAGCTTAAGAGAAGCAGATTTGAGCCCAACATATGAGGTAAACTTTATAACATTTTAAACCGTCTAAAAGTAGAGTATGATTATCTGTGAGATAATGAGTTTCTCACAATCAGAGATGTTTAAGTGAAGTCTGGATAACCAATTGTTGGGAATCTTGAGAATCCTATAGATGAAATTCCTACCTTGAATTCCTGTGTGATCACTAAAACTGACTGATCTTCTGAAATTATATAATTAATAGATTAACATAAGGAAAATTGGGATTATTAACCAGCCCACCATTATATATCTGTTAAACAACTGTAATATGTTAGGTCCTTTTTTTTCATGCCCTAGGGATTGAAAAGCAAAAAAGAAATGAAAAGAATCAGTTCTTGACTTTAATGAGGTCATAATCTATTCTATATTCTATTATACATTATCTTTTGCTGTTATTTATATAATATATGTACATACATATATCTAATATGTACACATATATACAATATATATGCATACACAAACATTGTATGTATACATGTGTATTGTATATAATATAGATAGTATATCTATATAATATGCATATATCATCTCTCTAAGTATATTTATATATTTTCTCTCATTAGTATCTAATAACCCCTTGTGAATGTGAACTTTTTTTTTCTTTGTTTTTGTATGCCATGTGCATTCAAAAGTATATTAGTACAGGGACTGGGATTAATAAGTGTTTGTTAATTAATCAACTTTTATAAAATATACATGCAGATATGTGTGTATGTACATGCATTACATAATATATACAAATGTATTTTATATGCAACATATACAGAATAAATACATAAATACTAGTTCATTATTTATTTGGAGGGGCTATAGGAAAGAAGATATTTTGTAAACCTTCATGTACCATAGAAATATTAGATTTATGGTTACTGTAAGCAAATCAAACAAAAGCAAAAAAAGGAAAGTGAGGTAAATTTATAGGTATGGAGTCGATAAAATATGCATAGTCTCTTTTAGGTGTCTTTTGTGTGCTCTAAGGACTATGGTAGTCCACAAACCTTCTCTTCATCAATTCCCATTTTTAGGGCAGTCTTTCCCAAAGAATCTTCATGAGGAGAGAGACTAACCTGCAGGCAATAAAGCAGATAAAATTTCAGTTGTGGAATTGATCTGCCCTGCTAATAGAACAGTGATTTCCCAAGGAGTCAGTGCTAGTGGGAGTTTTGTTGACTTGATTCTTCCATTCTTGACTGCCCTGTATTGATATTCTTCAGTATCCACAGAAACTCTTCCTGTTAACATGCAAGTCACTCATGTCATTTGGAGTGAAATGACTGCAATTATCAAAGTCTTTGTCTTAATTTGCAAAGCTTTTCTTTTCTTTCTTTCTTTATTTTTTTTCATTATAAGTCTATTTGATTGCCTGGTCTCTGGGTATTCCCCTTAGTTTAGTGCTTGTTATGCACAGAGATACTCTAGTGGTTTCTTAAATTTTGTATTGTACATTCCTTTTCCTAGTACATTTTCTGCATTTTTCTTTCTCCTTTCTTGGAAGGATTATTGGACTATTGATATTATATTTCTTTGTATGCTTGGATCAGCTCAGTTGTCATTTTCCCCTGCAAATTTGAATTGGTATTTTTGCATATGCAAAACAATGACAATAGTCAATCAAGAAATATTTATCAAAGACTCATTATGTGGCAGGCACTGTGCTAAACTCTTAAGATAGCAAAGAAAGGTGAACGATGATGCCTATAATCAAGAAGCTAATAGAGTAAACACATCTATAGATTACAATTTAGATATACTTGCTAATAGGGACTACATGAATAAGGTGTAATTCTTTGGATAGTGTCCATATGCTTCTTTAATTGTGTATAATCCTCAGAAGTAAGCTCTTGAAAACACTCCCAATATTAGAAAGCAAGTTGATGGTTTAATGGTGGTTTAAGGACATGGTCTTTATTTACATAATGGTATAATCTTTTGGATATTTGTTCCTTCTTATCAGTCTACCTCATGGGTATTCTTTGTCTTCTCAATTTTATCTTTATTTTTATTTTCTTCACTTTCTGTTTTTGCAATTGATTTGGCGATGAATGCTAAAATGTAGGAATTAAGACATATAAATTTTTTCAAGTGTAAGAGAGGGAGAGAGAGAGAGAGAGAGAGAGAGAGAGAGAGAGAGAGAGAGAGAGAGAGAGAGAGAAGAGAATAGAGCCTTCACATCATAGGCACTTGATTTAAACTTCAATGCAAAAATCTATAATACATGACAGAAGGGATGGTATGTGGATGCAGAAAGAAAAGCAGAAAGATTTCATAACTTTCATAAACCACATAACATGTAAATTTAATCTTATTTCCTTTATTTTTATGGAATTATTAGATAGATATAGTCTAATACAATTAGGATAGTATAATATAGGTAGTATAAGACCACAAGATAACTGGCTGAATACCCAGACACATTAGTCACAGTATTCCTATCAGATGGGCAATCCTGAATATTAAACCATTGTTAATCATCTTGACTTTTGTCTTCCACTGAACTTTGATAACACTGAAAGAGAGGGGGGGATGAAGATTTTGCACAATTCTATTTCATCTAATTCATGTGTAAATCAAGAATTTGTCCTTTTCAAAAAACAAAGGATGGCTAACAATCACTTACAATCACCAGTTTTAATTGCCACATTTTCAAAGGAAATTGATAAACTGGAAATGATGAACATATTGAATGTTCTTTAAATCATGCCATAAAAATAATCAATTGAAGATTTGAAGGACTTTTAGTCAGAACAAAATAAAATTTAGTGTATTGGGGTCATTAACTCTATCTTCAGTTTTTCAAAGGACTGCCTTACGGAATATGCGTGAATATATTTATTTTGCTAGATCTAAAGAGGTAGAAGTTATAGGCACATACAATTCAGATAAATGTAAGGGATAATGTCCTAATAATTACAGCAGTAGAGCTATTCCAAATTGGAATGAGTTGTCTCAGGAGGGAAATCGGTTCTTCCTTACTAGATGATTTCTTGCAAACCCCAATTGACCCCTTATTGTAAATGTAATTGTTATTCTTGTTAACTATCACTTAGACTAGATATCTCTTCTCTGATATCTCTTCCAATTCCAAGATTCTATGATTTGGGGATGGTAATCTCTGTGTAGCCTATCTCATGAAGCTATTATGAATAAAAGATTCTGCAATTCTCAAAGAGTTGCATGACAAATATAAGTGTAAACAGACTCAATAATAGGACAGCATAGAAAGAATGAAAAATACTAAGCATCTATCCTTGGGAGTCTACATTGAGTTGGGGAGAGGCAAAAGTAGAAATAGCTAAAGAGAATTTAATTGTGTAATAGTATTAATTATATTTGTATTTAGCACATCCACCAATTTTCAATCCTCTCCTCTTCAGATAATAAAAAATTAAAGGCATTTTTCCAGAATACCACAGGTAAAATGTGTTAAAGTGAGGGATTATTTTGAACTAAAGTCTTCTTGTCTCTAAAGTTAGTTTTCTATATACTATTCTAAATTACTTCCCCAAAATAACTAAGAATTATATATATATACATATAATACATATATATGTATATAATGTTATAAGTTATGAGGAACTGGTTATTAGAGATTCAGTCATCAACAAAACAGTTTGTTCTGTCTGGAGTCAGTCTATATGGCTGGTCAGAAATGGAAAGATAAGCTGCTTTATTGTTAAGGACCATGCCTGAGTGAAGGGACAGGTCAATTCTCTGAGAGTCTCCACAGCTGTGGTTTGTGACACTTGAGGGAGTTTTGGGGTAAGCTTTACTGCCACAGGTGTTGCTTGTGGACTAAGAATGAAATAAATTTGAGGCAGAGGGAAGAGGAGAGAGGTCAGACAATGCAACTGCCTCTCAGTTGGGAGGTCAGAGAACACCTGCCTCTCAGTCTTCTTGTATCATCATCATCCTCTCAAAGGAAGAGATCCATTCTAAAAGTCTGAGTTAGACATTCAGCAGCCACTGGTAGGCTGCCATAGCACAAGACTTTATTCCACATCTAGTTATTCAAAAATAGGCTTTCTAAGCATCCTCATGGATTGATATGGTTTGATGGTAGACTCAGCAGAATGTGATGTCACAAAAGGGTAAACCCTTACTGGCCAAGCTTGACACTAGATTTATTTTATAGACTATTGCCAAGAATAAATAAGGCAATAGAAGTGAAGTACTTTCTGATTTTAAGTATATGTGTGTCTTTATGGATAGGCATATATATGCATATATTATATATATGTATATACATTTATTTATACGCTTACATATATATACATATATGGAGAGTGAGGGAGTGAGGGAGAGAGAGAGACAGAGAGAGAGAGAGAGAGAGAGAGAGAGAGAGAGAGAGAGAGAGAGAGAGAGAGAGAGAATGTTGTTATTGTTGTTGTTGTTAATTCCTCATTAAATTCCCTTTTCTAGTGTTTATTCTTGGCTGGGAGGGACCCCTATCTTTTGCCAGTATTGATCAAACTGGAAAGATGTAAGAATGAGCTGGGCAACAGTTTTTTATCCCATGATCTCCCCTTGATGAGGGCAGAAAATTCACAATCAAAAGATTTGGGACCAGCTAAAAAACCTTAATTAGGACTGCTTAAAAAGGCGTGCAAGGGACTAAATTTGCATTATAGACCTAAGTATTGAAGTATGAGTGTTCTTTGAGGTTAGCATTAGCTTTCCTTGTGACTGGAATATTCTCCCTCTTCACTTCTTTTATTATACTTACCTTCCTTCAAAACTCAAATCAAAAAGTCCACTTTCTAAACAGTGCTTTTGTCCCACACAAAATCAGCCACTGTACTTAGATATGCACTTATCACTTCCTCCAATAATGTACTTTTTATGTCTTTATATCTCAGGGTAGGAGTTCAATAAATGCTGATAGACTGAAAGGCAATCAAATGTTTACTTGACATATATTGTCCATTTTATGTTGATTCTTATTAGCATTAATCTCATGAATTAATATTTTCTGATCTCATCTTTCCCTATTTTAAGTAAATTTGTAGCTTCCTGGATACTGAATATGATTTTTAGGAGGGCTGTGTGTAGGGGGAGGTGTGTGTGTGTGTGTGTGTGTGTGCTTCCATGTATGTGTATGCTTGTACAGCATTTCTCTTCCCACTCATTTCAATGACAGGGTATCAATGGAATATAACACTCCAGGATTTACCACCCTGAGAAAGCTAATGTTTTCCCATTGTTCAATCCCAGCCCCCTATGTTTGACCATAAAGGACTTTAGCATGAATATACATACACTCTCACAAACACATACACACATCTACCCAAAGGAGGCTCAGTTTTTCACATTGATGAAATCAGACCCCGTGTAGAAATGCTGCCTCAGCATGGAACAAAAGAGATTGTCTTCCTGTGATCTATTTGCCATTTTGAGGGAGGGAATTGGAATTTAGTATAGTGGAACTGAATAGAGGTATGTCCTTTCCAGATTCCTCTACCGTGACAACTAAAATGGCTAGAGAAGAGCAGAGACAATGAGTCAGCTTAGTGCTTTGTCCACAAAAGGGACAAAGCAATTGTTTGTTTAGCTATTTCACTGAATCCACTCAGGATTTTGGCTTGGGGAAGATAAATATTATTAGAACTCCAAGGCATTTGCCAAGAATGGAAGATGAAATTTAAAGTGGAAAGAGGGAATGTCCCTGGTGAGGAAAGAAAAGATGCAGCAAGACATGCCTAGAGGAGTCCCATAAGGGAGAAATTCTTCTCATCCAAAAGCTAATATA
Organism: Sminthopsis crassicaudata; assembly: GCF_048593235.1. Classification (NCBI taxonomy): domain Eukaryota; kingdom Metazoa; phylum Chordata; class Mammalia; order Dasyuromorphia; family Dasyuridae; genus Sminthopsis; species Sminthopsis crassicaudata. The sequence continues at coordinate 89,166,541 of NC_133617.1, forward strand.
AACATGAGGAATCATGGCAAAGACTGGGAACTGGGACTGGGACAATATGTGAGTTTGAAAGATATGCACACTGTCTGGTAAATATTTCACAATTATTAAAGAATTACTGATTAATCATTTGATTTAAGTAAGAAAGGCATACATGAAATTGATATTCAAGATAATTGCAAAGCAAATCATAAATTTCCAGATTTTTCAGTGTCTCTATCATGAGATTTAGAGCTAGGAAGGAATCTTAAAGATTATTTAGTCAATCTGACACTATATTAAGCTTCTACTTACCCTGTCTGTTTTTAGTTTTCCCCCTCTCCAGGTTCTCCTTCAGCAAAATATATACATTTTTCTAAACCACAGATCCAACCAAGATTTTCATTTGCTTAAGAAAGTCTTAATTGGTGCTCAATTTCATACTTCTCAAAATAGTATTTAAGGCTTCCATAACTTGCTCTAGTCAGGTCTCCAATATTATTTCATATGATTTCCCTTCATCTACTCCATATGCCACTCAGATTGGATAAGCTTATTTGAGATGGCTGTTCCAGCTGTAGAATTTATTTTCCCTATCTTCTTGAAAAGACATAGGAGGAAGGCCTCCATTCTTTTAGAAGCACTAAAATAGTTTTCATGTATTTAATTGAGACTGTTGATGCCCCAATATAATTCAAATAATCCCACTCAATTTCTTAGAGAAAGATCATTAAAGAACAAACAAATCAATAGGGTATTTCCTGGATGGAAGAGTAAGATAGAGCTAGATTTAACCAGCTGAATGATAACATTTCATTGTGAATCTCTACACTTTGAAAAATCACCAAATGCTACAAATTGACTTTTAAGAAAAGAAGGGACCATCCCCACTCTTTCCATTTTTAGTTACATCTTCCATTCTTGGCAAATGGTTTTCCTTTATATTTACATTTCCAAAGCCAATTTATAGAAATTGAATTTTTTTGATTAAACACAATATTATGGAGAAACTTAATATTGTAGATCAATTTAAATGTGTCATTTGTGTATGTGTGAAAGCTACACTTGTATATACATTTTTTCAGACATGCTTATTAAACATTTACCAACATACCAATGATGATATATACTCTTGGACAAAGGGGATCATTAGGGATTTTGATTTTCTCCTGAAATTGCTTTCTATATACATATGAAGATTACACTGCCCCTATGTCTTTTCGATTTCTTTTGTTTTTTAAGTTGTACACTGTTACTTTGTACTTTCCTTTTTCCCATCACCAGCACTATCTCATTCTCCATCAACTTTTCCCTCTCCCATCACTAGCTTTATTTAAATTTCAACCCAAATGCCACTTCTTGCTTCAACCCTAACTCTATTCCCTCAATTGCCAGTGCTACTCTATTTGTATAATATGTATATATAGAAAAAAAATAAACTTAAATAAAATAAACAAAAATTGAAATTATTAAATACCTATAATCCACATCAAAGAAGTTTGGAATTGTGGATACTAGCAGCTTAAAAAGACATGGAGAGAATTCATATAATTGCTGGAGTTTTACCCAAGTCTGAAAGAAGAGAGTGATTCTGTGAGGGAAAGGTAAGGAAAGAATATATTCCAGCCAAAGCAGATGGCCATGTACAAGGGACTGGCACAGGCAATGAAATGTCATGTTTGAGGAATAGGGAGAAGGCCAATTTGGCTAGATCATAGAGTTCAAGAGGAGGAATAATGCCAAATGAGGTGGAACAATGTATTGGGGACACGGTCTGAAAGGCTTTAAAAACTAGATAGAGAAATTTATATTTGATCCTACAGGCAACAAGAAGCTGTTTTAGCAAGCTAATTGAGAAGGCGAGTCATATTGTTTGACTTATACTTTAGTAAAATGTGTAGAGCATGAATTGGAGTAAGGAAAATCTGGAAAAGAGGATATCCCTTAGGAGACCATTATAATGCTTTAGGTGAGGTGTGATGAGAATAAACTGAATAAAAACTATTAGATGTTCAGAATGCAGAGGCATAAATAGTAAAATGTGGCAACTGATTGGGTATGTTAGGTAAAGGAGAGTGAGCAGTTAAAGCTAATGATGAAGCTATAAACCCAGGAGACTAGAAAAATGGTGTTGCTTTTGACAGATATATGGAAATTTGGAAGAGGGGTGGGTTTGGAAAGAAAATGAATGAGCTCTATTTGGGACTGGTTGAGTTTGAGTTGTCTGCAGGTCATCCAGTATGAGATTGTGTGTGTGTGTGTGTGTGTGTGTGTGTGTGTGTGTGTGTGTGTGTAATATGTATGTGTGTATATATGATGAATAGTCCTATAGCCTAGTTGCTGAGTTAGCAAAAGACAGAAGATACTACTCTGAATGATTTATATCATCATTATTCATGAATGAGAGGACCTATGGTTCTGTGGATTGGGTAGAGATAAATTGTAACTCAACTGCACTGCCTGATTTGTTCAATTCTGGCATCGGACCTTACATTTTGAGCTTACAAACTATCACATGATTGTTTTGCCTTAACCACTACAATATAAATACCTTGTCATCCCTAAGATTTCTGATTTTAGTTTTATATAACTTATTAGATTATATATTAGATCATATTTTATCAACTTTATACTCATGCCTTACATCCTCTGGCTCTGCTGAATATTCCTTTAACTCTCCAATTTCTTTCCTAGCACTATCCTAAGATGGAGAAGTTTTGTGCTTTTTTTCTTTTGTTAAATTTGATATCCTTATAACTGTGTCTGAGGCATGGTAGATAGGACAATGGAAAACATGAATAAAAATCCTATCTCAGATACTCAATACCTATGTGGCCCAGGAGAAGTAATCAAGATTTTGTAGCTTTAATTTCTTTATTTGTATAATGGAGTAAATAATAGTGCCTATTTCAAAGTATTTAGGTGAGGAAAAATACTGTTTTGTAAAATTTTAAAGCAAATTGTTGTTGCTGCGGTTGCTACTGTTATTGTACTTATTTAACTACAATGTTACACTACTATTCTTAAAGTAGGTGTATCCAGAAACCATGGAGTTGACATGTTACAGTGGCTCAAACTTCTAAACCACTGGACATTATACAGAAAGTGATTAGGACAGGGAAGGAAGAAAGATGTTTCCTGAAAAGGGACCCACATACATAAAAAAAAAGTTTTGTGGCAGCCCTTTCCGTAGTGTCAAGAAACTGGAAACTGAGTAGATGCCCATAAGTTGGGGAATGGCTGAATAAATTGTGATATATGAATGTTATGGAACATTATCGTTCTATAAGAAATGTTCAGCAGGGTGATTTCAGAGAGACCTGGAGAGACTTACATGAAGGGATGCTAAGTGAAGTGAGTAGAACCAAGAGAACATTATACACAGAAACAAGAAAACTATAGGATGGTCAGTTCTAATGGATGTGTCTCTCTTCAACAATGAGATGACTGAGACCAGCTCCAATGATCTTATGATAAAAAGGATCATCCAACCCAGAGGGAGGACTGTGGGAACTGAGTATGGATCACAATATAGCATTTTCACTCTTTTTGTTGTTGTTTGCTTGCATTTTCTTTTTTCTCACTTTTTTTTTCCTTTTTGATATGATTTTTCTTGTTTAGCAAGATAATTGTATAAATATGTATGCATATATTGGATTTAACATATATTTTTACCATGTTTAATATATATTGGAAAGTTAATGTTGAAAAATTATCCATGCATGTCTTTTGAAAATTAAAAAGCTTTAATAAAAAATAAATCAAAACAAAAACAAAACAACAAAAACAATGTTTCCTGAGGCAGAGATTGGAAGTAGCAGCCTAGAATTTGGATGATATTCAGCCTTAGTTCTGTAGTAGGATGAGGATTTTTCTTAGTAAATCAGTACGTGCTGTTTATGGACATATGCCCTTATTTTTTTTTTTCAGGCTAAAAATAACTCTCTGGACATTTTGCATAGAGGGGATGGGAAGGGCAGATTATCTACTGAGCCATTTTCTTACTTCATGGAGAAAAACATTGGATATTGTGGATATATTTCTTAAAGAATTTTAAAGAGTTTTGTCAGATTCCTAAAAATCAAGCTAGTTCTCCATAAGAAGCAGTGTGGTATGAAGAATGCCTACTTCTTTGGGACAAAATAAAAGGAGTTGCCTTAACAATACCCCTACTTTGATTGAACAGTTTTTGGGTGGCCTGATTTTGACCATTTGAGGTGAATTAATCTCAGTGGATTTGATTATATCGCTTTCTGAACACACCTAAAAATAATTAAATTATTAACCACCTGCTCTAAGTCATATACATTGGGAGGTGATGAGGAATACTTGTATAATGAATGAAATAGTGTCTCTTCAAAAGAAGTTTATAATTTAATGCGAAAGACCATATGTACATATATAAATTTAGATGTACTATATATAAATATATATAAATCCTGGCATTCTGGCTCAGCCAGCTTTCACCATTTGCAAATCTTATCTCTTAGGAATATCTAATATAATCTCATCTCTCCCACCCTCCCCACTGCTGCCTCCTCTCTTTCTGAAGCTAGTACCTCTTAGGATTAATGTGTTTCTCTTATCCTTACTACTCTGTTACAGCATTTGTATAAGACTTTCTGACACAGATTCTACTGACTAACATTATAGGCAACAGTTCAGTGTAGCTTCCTGTGCAGTATCAATCTAGAAACCAATATTGCTTTATCATGTCTACTATAGCCTATTTTGCTTAGACTCTCAAAAGTGAATTTCCAAGGCAAGGATACTGCGAGTCTTGTCCAGGGGTCATTTTGTGGGCCTCTGAAAGTTTCATAGATTCAGTAATGATAAAAAAGACACTATATATCCCAGAGAGCAGGTAACATCCCTTTGTTAGTTGAAATAATTGATATTGTCTCTTACTAATATGGAGAAGTTTGAGTTCTTCTACAGTGTAGAAGACAACATTTTGCTTAGAAAATATTCAAATGTATTATTCTCTGTAGGTGTTTTGGAGAGGGATGTAGGGAAGTGAGTAGTGTGCGAACAAAAGACACAGCTTAATGATTCAGATATTTTCATCCCCACTTAACTAGGCTGGTATTAGGTGACAGACATATTCATTAATAAGCCTGTCCTTGAAGACTTTTCAACTTGGGATCAAATGCCAAAGATTATTTCCTCTTCTCATTATCTTGAAGAGGTATTTCCTTTGAGTCTCACACTAAGGTATTAGATAAAGGAAACAGCTAGAAGTATATCTAGCACATACCATGTATTTTGCAATCTGTTTGGTGGATGTCATTCTTTTTGCTTTCCTTTTTGATGGATCTTTGCCATTATGGGAGATACTTTCTTGTTTGTATATCTTTTTTATCTCCTGCCCATCAATCTATACCATCCATCTCTGTGCCCAAATCCTCATACCTCCAGACCACTAACTATAACAGATGATTATCTGTCTGGGATTTCATTTTTATTAAAAGTTATCCCTAGAACTCGAGGGGAAGGGGGGAGGAATAAAAATCCTTAAAAAGACCATTAGATGGAGCTGTGAACTCATGATTGTTATTTTTCTGGGAATTCTATCCAAGCAGAGGAAACTAATTCAAAGATTCACTCTTCAACTTACTAAAACATGCCCCACCCCCCAAAAAGAATTCTTTCCTAAGGAAAGATGGCTAATTTTTGGAAGCCCTTAGACAACATGCAGGCATGCAGGGAGATGCTAAGTGCCATCTCTCAGAGGAGAGTTGATTAACTAAGCTTCAAAATGTTATGAGACAATTCAAAATAGCATATGCCACCTTCAACACTAGTTAGGACCATCACAAGTTCATAAATAGGGAGAAATTCTTAGAAATGCAATAAAAAGATAAATGAATGGACAGAGTTAATCAGTTCTGTGCATATTGCTGGTGGCAGTAACTATTTGCTAAAATTATTTGGCCACCTATGGGAGTAAGAGTTGAAGGAAAAGATGAGAAGTTAGAAGTTCACTGGGAAGAAAAAAGCCTCAGAAATTAAAGTGATCAGTGATGAATTAGGAAGATGATATAAGGAACAGATGTGTGACATAGAAATAAGAGAATAATTGTGTTCCAAGTATGATTTTGTCAAATGTCATGTTGATCACGTTTGCACACTCTATATATTATTATAGCAAACATATAATGGACCCCTAATGGAGCTCAGTAGAACTTTGAAAAACATTTTGGGGGTCATTAACAAGAAATTCTGACTAGGAACTTTTTGCATAGTGAAGGCCTTCCCAACTCAGACATTCTGTGACTGCAATTCTCTGAGATAATGTCTTAATTGAATAATATTTCCTTTGAAACTCCTTCAGACTCTAAGATTTTTAAGATAGGTGATGTACAGGAGAGAGCACTGAATATAAAGTCAGAAGGACTTAAGATAGAGGGATAACTAGCAGAAGTTGGTGATTTAATATGCATGAGTAATTAGCTTCTCAATAGTACAGAATATTCTTTAATACTTAATAATTATCAACATTAAGTCATAAAATGATGATAAAGCTTCTGTAAATATAAGGGTTACAAAAGTGAGGCCTTGGTATTAGATTAAAAAATATAAATTTAAGACTCCTGGGAGTGGAATCAAGGTGGCAGAGTAAAAGCCAGGAAGCTGCTTGAGTTCTCCCACTTTCTCTCCAAAAGCATATAAAACAAAGTTTCTGAACAGAGTCTGACAGAATGAAATCCCTCTCCAGTTCAAAATAGACTAGAAAAACTTCAAGTAAGCTCAATCTCACTGGGCTGAAAAGGGTGTTTGGTCCAGCTCAAATAGACTCTGGGAAAGCTGGTGAGAGGATTTTAGTCACAGAAAATTACACTTTCAGTCCTGGTTTAGTAAAAGACCAAATAATTGGAGCAGCTTCATAGATGAGAAAGAAAACTATGAGAAATGAGGCTGTTTCCTGGAAAAAAAAAAAAACAAACAAACAAACAAACAGGCAAATCTCCCCTCCCACCCAACAAATACATCATGTCCCTGTTCTCAAAGCCAAGGCTGAGAACTGCACAGAAATCTTGGTACAGAATCCACTTTACCCAAGGAGCAGAGCCAAACCATAAAAGTAAAAAAAAAAAAAAAAAAAAAAAAAAAAAGGAAATGCTAATGAAAAGGAAAGAAAATGAACAAGAAACAGAAAAGAACCTTGATCATGTAAAATTTCTATAGTGACAGGTCAGACTACAACACAAACTCATTCTAGGACAAAGTATCCACAGAAGAAATCTCAAAGACTGATATGAATTGGTTTCAAGTCCAAAGAGATTTCTTGGAAATGCTCATAAAAGACTTTAAAAGGAGAATAAGAGAAGAAAAAAGGCTGATAAAGGAATTAGAGATATGCATGAGAGAGTCAACAGCTTGAAAAAGGAAGGTAAAAGTAGAATTAACCAAATGGAAAAAGAGATACAAAGCTTGCTGAATAAAAAGGTGAAAGGATAAAGAAATTAAAGCAATAATTAGGAGCTGTTTTGTCCAGTTCTTCTAATTCAGTTGCTTATGGGTAGGCCGTTAAAAACAATTCTGCCTAAATGGTTCTATTTTTTCAGTGCCATACCAATTGAACTGCCAAAAATTATTTTTTAGAATAAGGAAAAGTAATATTAAATTCATCTGCTCAATTGACAAATGGTCAAAAAATATGAACAGACTTTTCAGATAATGAAATTGAAATCATTTATAATTATATGAAAAGTGCTCTAAATCATTATTGATTAGAGAAATGTACCATCTCACACCTCTCAGATTGGCTAAGATGACAGGAAAGGATAATAAATTTTGGTGGGGATGTGGGAAAACTGAGACACTAATGCATTGTTGATGGAGTTGTGGGCTGATCCAGCCATTTTTGAGAGAAATTTGAAAAGGACTAATGGGCTTTACAACTGTGCATACCCTTTGACCCAGCAGGGCCATTACTGTGTCTGTATCCCAAGGAAATCATAAAGGAGAGAAAAGGACCCACTTGTGTAAAATTGTTTATAGCAGTTCTTTTTATGGTAGCAAAATATTGGAAAATAAGTAGAACCCCATCAATTGGGTAATGGCTGAATAAGCCATGTGGTATATGAAGGTAATGGAATATTATTGTTCTATAAAAAATGATGAACAAGCTGATTTTAGAAAGGCCTGGAAAGATTTACATGAACTGATGCTGAACAAAATAAATAGGACCAGGAGTATATTGTACATAATAACAGCCAAAATGAATGTTGATCAACTATGAAAGACTTGGTTCTTCTCAATGATTCAGTGATCCAAAACAATCCCAATAGACTTTGGACAGAAAATGCCATCTGCATCCAGAAAAAAAGAACTAAAAAAACTGAATGTAAATCAATAAATGCTATGAAAACTTCTTTTTCTTTTTTTTTTTTACCTCTCCCATGATTTTCCCCTTTTGCTCTGATTTTTTCTCCCAACATGATTCATAAAGCAACATGTATTAAAAAGAAATAAATTTGCTAGGAAAACCATTTAAAAAAATAAATTTAATTTTAGTCAATAATCAATTTGTAGAACCTAGGTTATTTCAGACACTGAACTAAAGACTGGACTTAAAATACAAAAAAATGGACTGTCTTTCACGTTTATGAAGTATGGGTATGTATACACATAGGTACAATTATATATATGAGTGTGTGTATATGGAGATTAAAATTATCCCACCCACAATAAAAGAGACTGAGGCAAAGGTCTGAGTTAATGGCACTTTATTAAAGGATCCATGGTCCCCTCTAATAGAACCTCATATCTTCCTCATGAACTTAGATGCCACCTCCTCTTAGGACTATACTTTTATAGGGTTACAGTTATGCTAAATATAGAATATCATTTTTGTTGGTTAATATAAAATTCATAGTTAAAATATCAAAACCTGCAAAATCATAAGTTGAGTGAAGCTATCACAGTAAATGACCTAAGTGGTCATTAGATGACCAGTGGTTATAAGATGGTCACATGCTCCTATTGGACAAATTAGTAGTCTTGTGTTCCAAATCTCCCAAAAATATTTTGGGAGACATTCCATGCAGTTATCTCTTCCCTGAAGGTAGAATCTGTAGCTCCCAGCTCTGGTGCCTTATACCAGATATGGTTCTATTAAATTGATTAATGTTGATTGGAATAGAATAGGGGTCCAAAATGAATGATCTCTTTCATGAATATGTACATATTTATAGATATTCTATGTCTAAGTAATTAAATATAAGGCAGGGAAGGACAGCAGTAATATTTACAAGCATTAAGGAAGGTTTCTCCTAGAAACTAGTATTTGATTTGCTCTGTAAAGGAAGAGAGAGATTATTTGAGACAAAGGACATGGAAGATAGATTAATCCCATGAGGCAGAGAGACCACAGCAGTAACTCTAGCAATAGATGATAATGATCTGTGGTATAACAATGGCTATTAGAATAGAAAGCAAAGGTTGGATATGAGAGATAACAAAAAAGAAACAGAAAAATTATATCTTTATAGATTGCAAGCTAGAAATAACCTTAGAGGCAGAGGAGAGTAGAGAGTTAGAGTTTTATGTGAAAGAGAGAGAGGGAGTGGTATAGTGTAGCATAAATCTATGATCCCTTAAGATACACTGAATTTGAGGTGTTGATGTAATACATTAGGATAGTTGGGAAATTTCTCCAAATAGAAATATTGAAATATTACAGTTGAGATAACTAGTAGCCTATCATTTCTTTTTCTTCATAAAGCAAGCATTTTTATTATAAAATTTTAGTAATATATAGTTATTAAATATTTATTAGGACATATTCAAATAAATTAAACCATTGATTTTGTTTCTTGTCAACCAAAAGCTTTATTCTCAGTAGTTTTTTAATTTATATTTTATTATTTCCAAATTACATGCAAATAACAACTTTGACTTTTTAAATTTGAGTCAAAATTCTAATCTTTCTTCTTTCCTTTTCCTTCTCCTTGAGAAGGCAGACAATTTAATATAGATTATATATGTGTAGTTATGTAAAAATATTTCCATATTTAGCTATGTTACAAAAGATAACAAAAACCAAAAATACAAAATAAATCAAGGAAAATAATGAACTTTATTATATAATATTGCAGTTATTGTGTTGAATATTCTCCTGGTTCTACTCACTTTATTTTGCAATAGTTCATATAAGTCTTTCCAAATTTTTCTGAGACTCTGTGCATCATTTCTTGCAGCAAAATAATATTCCATAATTATTATATACCACAACTGTATAAGTACGCCATTCCCCAGTTGATGAATATTATCTCAATTTCCAATTGTTTGCCACCATAAAAAGAACTATTATTCTCTTGTACATATTTTTCCCTTTTTTTTTTTTAAAGAAAAAGATCTTAGTTTTAATTGTAGGGCTGTAATTCTTTTTTCCCTTATAAATCTAATATAGGGAATTCAGTTCTTGACGAGACAATCTTCTTGATCTGTTGGCATGTAGAGATACCATTGGATTGCCCATCAGTTATCCTTCTTTCTCCTAGGCCATACATTGCAACACCTCATATGTCATATGTTTCAGCACATTTGAATTATTACCCTTTGTGTGAATCTTAAGTCAATTTTTTGGGACCAAAGTTCCAAATATTTCATGAGTTGCATTCATACAATATCTATTATTCAATTAGCATGAGTAGAACTTTGGGGGAATATGCATATTTAGGCACCCAAGGAGTGAAACTAGAGAAGTGGTCAAAAATTGGAAAGAGAAAAAAGGTGATTATTATGAAAATTATTCCAGGATTCATTGACAAAAACTGTGATTTTACTCTTGGAAATAGTCTGTGCATTCACATCATTCTTTTTTCCAAATTGGTACTTTTGAGAATCTAACAAAGTGACAGATCTGCATTAGTTGAATCTGACTCAATGAAACACGTGACTTTCCATTAGTCTCTATTTTTACTCTGTGTGTATGTGTGTGTGTATGTGTGTTTCTGTGTGTATCTGGAGAGACAGAGAGACAGACAGAGACAAAAAGGCAGAGAGACAGTGAAATAGAGGCAGAGAGAGGGAGAGGGAGGGAAAGAGAATGGTTTTTAATGAGGAATTATAAATATATTGAATTTCAATGAATTTTGTGGCTTTTTGCAAATCTATAAAATATTACTTCTATAAATGGAAAATATAATTCTTGCCAATAAGCCTAAGGCCATAGACACAAAAAACATTATTCAAAGAGAATGGATTTAAATTACAAATCAGTACCTCTACTAGACCACAGGAGGTCATGTGTTCTCCCTATTCCAAGGGGGATGGTGGGAAAGAGGCGAGAAAAGAGAAAAAGGAGAGAGAGGGAAAAAAAGAATGAGAAAGGGAGTCAGAAATAGGAAAAGAGAGAAACACACCCACACATACACACACACACACACATACACAGAGAGAGAGAGAGAGAGAGAGAGAGAGAGAGAGAGAGAGAGAGAGAGAGAGAGAGAGCAAACTAATATAATATCATGGAATAAGAAATAAATCTCTTATCTCTGTATTTTCTCCATATATTAAAATTATTTCTAATTTAATTCTAATTTTGCATGATTTGCCTCCCTTTATTAGAGGCTTCATAATCTCCTAAGTATCACTAAAGATAAGAGGAAAAAAATCTCAATTTCTGTTTTTTAAGTTCTAGGATAAATCTGAGGATAGTGGAACGGGGTTACCCTTTATATGGGACAAATAAATTTTGAACCAAGAACCAGACCTAGTAACAATGGAAAACTCTTTCTTCAATCTGTGGGCTACCCCTTTTTTTTGGAATTTACCGACCAAGTTGATGGTGAAAAGGTTGGATGAATTTTTATTTGAGATATAAATTAGAAGTTATAGTAGAAGAAAGCTCTTAACCAATGGTGTTTTGGTAAATATTTAACACATAGTTCCCATACACATACACACACACACACACACAAACTACATGTGAGACATACTTCTCGGTAGGTATAATTTGCATTAACATTTTCTCTGTTGCTTTCTGAAGTCTAAACCAGTGGTCACAAAACTACATCTTCCATCTTCATGTTTTTTGTATGGCCCATGAGGTAAGAATGATTTAAACATTTTTCGGTCTCCTTAAAACCAATTGTGTATTTTCTGAAAGGAGATCTTACTTTTCTTGTACTCTCTTGCCAACTCTATCCCACAAATATAATAAAATAGTTTGGACAATCATTTTATTTGTCTATGAGAGGAGCTTTTTTGTTTTTTTTGGTTAAATATGCATTATAAAACTAACACAAAAATAGAAATTAAAATGATAAGATAAAAGGAAATAATGTTTGGTCTTGGTATTAATAAGGAAGTTCTGAGGGTTATTGAATAAGGAACATGGCATTGTTAGATCTTCTCTTGAAGAAAATTCTTTAGGCAGGTTAGTGGAAGAGGCATTTTATAGGGAAGGGATTTGAAGGGAGGAGAAAAATTTTCAGACTATTGGCAGTCAGCCAATCGATAAGCATTTATAAGTACCAAATATGTGCTAGTGCTGTGATAATCCTTGGAAGTACATTGCAAAAAATAATGTAAAAGCAATCAGAAAAAAAGAATCCTTCATTTAAGAAATTTACTTATTAATGGGTAAAGATGATGCATAAAAAGGAGATGAAAAGGAGTGAGGATTGGAAGTGAAGTTAAAGGTACTTAGGTGTGGGGACACAGTAGATAAAGTCCTGAGTCAAGAATTCAACCTACTTCATGAGGGTGTGGGACTTTTCCTTAAAATGTAGACTCTGGAAATGTCATCTGAATCTAGAGAGAGAACTATGTGGATTGAAACGCTATTTGCATCTCCTTTGGATTGTTTGCCATTTTTTTTCTCTTGGATTTTCCCTCTTCTGATTTTTCTTTCACAACATGATTAATAAGGAAATGTATTTAAAATGATTGTATATGTATAACCTATATCAGATTGCTTGCTGTCTTGGGGAGGAGACAGGTAAGGGAGGGGAGGAGAAAAAATTTGTAACTCAAAATCTTACAAAAATGAAGGTCGAATATTATCCTTACATGTAATTGGAAAAAAATAAAATATTATTGAAATTAAAAATATTAAAAATGGAGATTCTAAGAGGCAGTAGCTAATTAGAGAGAGAAACCACAGGAGTGGAGATTACAACCAATGAAGGAATAGTCTAGGGGTGAAGTGAACTTTCAAGAGGAAGAAGCTTCTATGACATGGTAGAGAAAGTCCTGTGGCGGTGAGTCAGGCGTGCAATCTAGAAAGGAATGAAGCTTATTCTATTAATCAAGGCAAGGGGCAATAAAGAACTGAACTGTGATACTTATTGTATAAATGGATAAAACAGAACATAGACAGTTATTAAGCACCTATTACATGCCAGACAGAATTCTAGGTACTGAAGATTTATAGAAAAGGAACCATTCTTGACTTTTAAGAAGCTGTTGCAGGTGCTACTACTGGGCTCATATCCCAAAGAAATACTAAAGATGAGAAAGGGATCTGTATGTGCCAAAATGTTTGTAGCAGCCCTTTTTGTAGTGGCTAGAAACTGGAAAATGAATGGATGTCCATCGGAGAGATTTGGAGAGACTTACATGAACTAATGCTGAGTGAAATGAGCAGAACCAGAAGATCACTGTACACTTCAACAATGATACTGTATGAGGATGTATTCTGATGGAAGTGGAAATCTTCAACATAGAGAAGAGCTAATCCAATTCCAATTTATCAATGATGGACAGAATCAGATACACCCAGAGAAGGAACACTGGGAATTGAATGTAAATTGTTAGCACTACTGTCTGTCTACCCAGGTTACTTATACCTTCAGAATCCAATTCTTAACGTGCAACAAGAAAATTGGATTTACACACATATATTGCATCTAGGTTATACTGTAACACATGTAAAATTTATGGGATTGTCTGTCATCTAGGGGACGGAGTAGAGGGAGGGAGGAAAAAATTTGGAAAAATGAATACAAGGGATAATGTTATTTTTAAAAATTACTCATGTATATGTACTGTCAAAAATTTTTTATAATTGTAAAATTAATTTTAAAAAAAGGAGAAGCTATTGCAGATACCACCTTAGATTTAAGAGGGATGTTAATTGGGAAATAAGTAGATTAGAAAATAGTTTTATAGAGATGATAATTGAATTTATTTTAGCTGTTAAGAGTACCAAGTGAAATGGTAGAAAAGAAGTTTCAGGACAGAGTATAAGACATAGCACATGATTGAGCTTGACTTGGATGTAGAACCAGCTAGAGAGAGCATTGAGGAGAAATCAGACATGTAGATGCAGAACCAAGAACTGCAGTCGAATTTTATGATTTTGTAGACCTCTAAAAGAGGTCCTTCTGATGGATCTGATTTTCAAGATTGAGATATAATTCACATGGCTAAGAAGGAGTGAACTAGCATGATGGCATGCTTTGGTGAATGCACCAAAGTGAAGGTGAAGACTAGCAAAATTTTGGTCATTTTCTTAATTGCATCCTCAGAGAACTACTCAGTAGTGATTTAAACCATAGTTTCATATATCTAGAAATAACTGAGTTACTACCTCACTCCATCAGATTGGCTAAAATACAAAAGAAAAGAAAGGTTGGATATTGGAAGTAATGTGGAAAAGCAGGCACTAATGCACTGCTGGTGGAGTTGTGAACTAATTCAATCCTTCTGGAGAACAATTTGGAACCATGCCCAGAGGTTTAAAAAATTGTCCGATACCACTTCTAGGTCTATATCCCAAAGACAAAAATCAAAAAGCAAAGAGAATCTATTTTCACAAAAATGTTTATAAGCACCTATTTTTGTGGTGTCTAAGACCTGGAAATCCCCATCAGTTGGAGAATGCCTGAACTACCTGTGTAAAATGATTATAATGGAATATCATTGTGCTAAAAGAAATGACAAGCAGGGTGATTTTAGAAAAACCTGAAAATACATAAACTAATGCAGAGTGAACAAACAGAACCAGGAGAACATTGTATATAGTAACCCCAATATTATTCAATGAAAACATGTGAATGCCTTAGCTATTATCATCAATGCAATGATCCAAGACAATCAGAAAGAATTAATGTTGAAGCATACTACTGTCCTTCAGAAAAAAGAACTCATATTTTAAAAATACAGATTGAAGCATGCCATTTTTCACATTAATTTTTTCTTTTATTTAAGTCTTGTTGTTCAAAAGGACTACTATGGAAATGGTTTTTATAATTGCACAAGTATAGCCTATATCTGCTTACCATCTTAAGGAGAGGGATGGGCAGGAAGGGATGAAATTTGGAACTCAAAACTTCAAATAAAAATGTTAAAATAATTCTTAAAATTATAGCTCCTTTTTCCTTAAGCCACAGTTGCCCCTCCTTCAAAGGAGAACAATTTAAATTCCAGCTCAGCTTTTGACTGGCAGAAACCTAGGGGTTGGTGTGGTTGTTTACCTACTTTATTTTCTTTATGGATAGAGTGAGTAATGCCTTTTTTACTGAGGAATTGTAAGAGAAGTTAATTCACCATTCTTGTAAATTTTTGCTAGTCCCTTGTTACATGTTCCCATGGCACCAGCAATCCTCAAAGACATCACATATACTTCCAAAATTACAGGAGAAGAAAGTCTGTTCTTCACTTTAATTTGATTCAATCGATATTTGCAAAAGGTCATCAGGGTTAATGTATTTAATATAGTAGGCACTTTGCAGTGCAGATTCAGAAAAATAAAGGATGTGATCTCTACCTGGTTTTCAGAAATTTGCTATCTCATTCAATGTAATAATTTATGTGAAACTAATTTCTAAATGGCAAAGCACTTTACACATATAAGGTATTAATTAGAACAAGGTACAGTAGAAAGAGCCTAGAAGGAACTCTTATTTCTACAAAATAGATGAGATTTAGAAAAGATATTCTCCTCTAACCAATGGCCAGATTTTTTCCCATTAATATTCTACCAGAATTCTGGTAAGACTATGCATTCATGGAATTCTATGACCCCCAAAATTGAAAATTAATATCACTCAGAGGATAGTGAAGAGGTATATTATGGATGTGGGCAGATTGCAACAATTACAAACAAGGAATTAAGAAGGAGTAAAGTACATCAATCAGAGAAATGTAATTCTCTCTCTCTCTCTCTCTCTCTCTCTCTCTCTCTCTCTCTCTCTCTCTCTCCATATATATACACATGTATATGGAAAGAAAATAATATATATATATATATTATTCTCTCTCTAAATATATATGTATATATGTATATATATATAACTATATCTTTATCTATCTATCTATCTATCTATCTATCTATCTATCTATCTATATTTGAGATCCAATTTGTTCTCATGAATTTACTAGCTGTGTTATCACTTCTATCAGGTTCAGTCTTATCTTCTATAAAATTGGCATAATAATGTGCTGTTCATCCTTCAATTTTGAAGATGACCAATGCCTTTATGAAGTGTTGACTTGCTCATAAGTTGGATTTAAGTGAGGCATAATTGTACAAATTTGTCAGCCTCATTCTCTTGTACAGAGTTAATTGAATTCTAGTGACAAGATAAAAATTAGGATGATGGGTAATGACCCAGGAATCGGTGGAGGACCTTGGTGTATTTGATGTTTGCCCAAGGTCTAGATAGTCCAAAGCTCCTTCTTCAGTCTGCCAGTTCTAATGAGGGAAACTTTATGCTTGGGGTAGAATCCCCGTAACTCACCAGTGGGTTTGAAGTCTGTTGATTACCTACAACCTTCTTTAGCTTGTCTGTCAAGACAGTTTTACTAGGTTGTAATCACTAACATGCTACAGATTCTGGGAGCCACAATTCAGGGAGAACTAGCCCTTTTTTATGAGGGCTTCCTGAGCTGTTTTTAGGGAAAATAATAGCAACTACTCTCAAGTTGTTTTTGGGATAAAATGATAAAATATTTGTGAAGTGTTTTGGAAACTATAAAGTGCTGGTATCATCATTGTTATTGTTATTATTAGTGGTTCATTCTCAGGCTATCAGGAGGAAGTAAGGAAGACCCCAGTAATGAATATCCAAAAAAAATTGACAAGAGATTCATAGGATTCCTGGGTCAGTATAGATGGATTGCATCCAAAGCCGGGAGAATCTACATTAGTGAGCTTACAGAGTCTTTGAGTAGCTAAATTCAGTAAAATTGGCTGTGAGCTGGATATCTGTAAAATGAATCTCATTCCTCCATTGATTATTGTGATTAAAATAAGAATGCACATCCATAGACAAATATAGCAATGTTAGAGGTCAAGACATGTATCTGGTGGAAGGCACAATTCCAAGACTAATAACCCAGGCCATCATAAAATGGGGATAATGGGGGCAGAGACCTTTAAAATTTTTTCCCAGAAACAATGCTCTTCTATTTATATCTAATACTATTGCCTTCTTAAACTTGTTATTCTTACAGGAAACACTTGGGTATACATGTGTGGAGTCATTTCATTGGTGACATGTTTAGTTTTCCATTAAATCTGGGAGTTCCAAGACAATAATAATAGTGTGACAAAAAGACAACTTCACTTAAAATGAAAAGAAATGGGTTCAATTCCTTCCTCTGATGCCATCTGTCTATACCTTAGTTTTATCTTTAAACATATTACATAATTTAGACATTTATTCTGAGGAGAACTTCACAATCTTTTTTTTTCCCCTGAGGCAATTGGAGTTAAGTGACTTTCCCAGGATCACACAGCCAGGAAGTGTTAAATGTCTGAGACTAGATTTGAACTCAGATCCTACTGACTTCTGGGCTGGTGTTCTACCCACTGCACCACCTAGCTTTCTCAGAGAACTTTATAATCTTTTAAGCCTTTATATTATGTGTCCCAAATTTTTTTAGTGAAGTTTTAGACTTTAATCAAAATTTCCCTCAAAATTTTTGAGCACTCTGAATGTACTTGAATGCTTTAAAGATATGTGATTTTTTTTTCTTCTTTGAGGTCACTTCATTTTCATAGAACATAGTTGTTCCAAGCCCCAGACAATATTTTCATGAGTTCATATGGCCAAATGAAACCTATGGTGATGGCCATCTATTGAATATTTGAAGCTAGATTTGACGTCAGTGTCTTCTGAGTATCAATCCAATGCTCTATCCATTGTACTACCTAGTTCTCTTTTATTAGTAAGCACATAAGGAGAAAAGGGAAGGGAATAAGCAAAAGTAACTATTTTCTATTTATCTTAAGGCCAATCCAGAGACAATGGGCTAAATTAAAGAGAAGGCAGCTAGGCCCCAGTAAATGGCTCTTGGTCTGAAAGCTGTAGATTAAGCACCAGATGTGAACAATAAGACAAGAGAAACATTATGTTAATGAGGCGATCCTAAGGTAGTCTTGATAAACTTCAGATGGCATGTATGTACTAAAGAACCAAATCTAAGAGGGTATGAATAAGATTTAGTGTGCCCCCTCATAAGCCTATAAAAATAAGGCCCCCAAACTATGGTGCCTGAAGCATTTGTCCAATGCTATGCCTAAATATTCCCCATTACAATCTGTAGTTAAATAAGTAACTCCATGACCTTCTTTCTCACTCATCTATCCTATGACATCAGTCTCTGTTCTCTTTCCTTTATTGAAGTGTGATTGATGCAAGTGATTCCCACTTTGGTGCCCTCAAAACCTTTTCTGGAGAGTATCCAAATCCCCTCAAAAAACCTCAAGTTTTTTTGATATGACTAAACTAGGACTCTTTAGTTGTCCCTTTCCTTAAAACATAAACTGAACACCTGAGCTTAATTTGTCATCAATTGTAGGAATACACTGGTAGAAAATAAAGACTGGCAAAATAACTTGGTTGTTTTCTGGATGGAGACTTTCACTTGACCTTAATAGAAGATAGATACATACATATATAACATACATACTGATACATATTTTATATTATATATATATATATATATGTATACACACACACACACACACATATATATATATATATATACACACACACACACACACACACACACACACACACACACACACACATATATTGAATGGGTAGCAGGAACTATTTTAGGTCTTTGGGATATAAATGCCAAAGTGAGACAATTCTTTCCTTCAGAGAACTTAAATTTTGCTGGAAGACAAAAAGTGTTCAATTAATTGTCAAATACCAGGTGCCTACTATTTGCTAAAGACTATGTGAAACACTGGAAACACAATAACATATATTAAACAGTTCCTGCACTTAAGAAGCAAAGTATATTTACTAAATAAATACAAGGTAATTTTGATAGAATTGAGGAGGTACGAGTAATTAAGGGGAGCAGCATAACATTCATGTTGGAAGTAGTATTTGAGCTGAAATTTGAAAGAAGTAGAGATGGGAGCAGATAGAGAAAGGTGCAATAGATAGAGCTTGGATTCAGGGGTACTTGAGTTTAAATTTAGACTCAGATACATAATAATTAACTAGCAGTGTGATCCTGGGCAGATCACTTAAAGCCAATTGCAAAAATAGAGGAAATAGGGATTCCAAAAGTTTGAGGTGAGGAAAATTATATCCCAGACTTCAAAGAAAGATAGTCTCTATAAAGTCATGAAGATTCAAAGTAAGAATGAAGTTTACAGCAAACAACAATTAGGTCAGGTTAACAAGGTTGTAAAATATGTAAAGAGTAACATAGGCAATAAGTCAGATCATGATTGTCTATATATGTTAAACAAAGGAGTTTGAATTTGATTATTTATTTATTTTTGCTTATACATATACATTTATTTGTTTAGATATATCTTTATGAATTATGTTGGGAGACAAAAATCAGAACAAAACTGGCACACTGATACATTGTTGATGGAATTGTGAACAGATCAAACTATTCTGGAGAGTGATTTGAAATTATGCTCAAAAAGTTATCAAACTGTGCATACCCTTTGACCCAGCAGTGCTTCTACTGGGCTTATATTCCAAAGAGATCTTAAAGGAAGAGAAGGGACCCACATGTGCAAAAAAAATTTTGTGGCAGCCCTTTTTGTAGTGGCTAAAAACTGGAAACTGAGTGGATGCCCATCAGTTGGAGAATGGCTGAATAAATTATGGTACATGAATTCTGTGGAATACTATTGTTCTATAAGAAATGATCAATATGATTTCAAATGATCAAAATGATTTCAGAGAGACCTGGAGAAACTTACATGAACTGATGCTGAGTGAAGTGAGCAGAACCAGGAAATCATTATACATGGCAACAAGAAGACTATATGATGATCAATTCTGATGGGTGTGGCTCTATTCAACAATGAGATGACTGATGCCAGTTCCAATAGAGAGCCATCTACACCCAGAGAGAGGACTTTGGGAACTGAATGTGAATCACAACATAACATTCTCACTCCTTTTGTTGTTTGCTTGCATTTTGTTTTCTTACTCATTTATTTTCCCTTTTGATCTGAATTTTGTTGTGCAGAAAGAGAATTGCATAAATATCTTTGATATATTGGATTTACCATATATTTTAACATGTATAACATATATTGGATTGTTTGCTATCTAGGGGAGGGGATGGGGGGGAAGGAGGGGAAAATATGAAATACAAGGCTATACAAGGGTCAATGTTGAAAATTATCCATGCATATATTTGGAAAATAAAAAGCTTTATAAAAAAAAAAAAGTAATGAGGGAAAAAAAAGAAGAAAAAAGAAATGAGGCCATTATCAGAAACACAGTTTGTAAAAACTTTCCCCAGTTTTGTGGTTCCCTTCTAATCTTGGCTATGTTTGTTTTCTTTGTGCAAAAAAAGTTTAACTTAATTTAATCAAATTTGTCCATTTTGCATTTAATAATATACTCTAGTCTTTCTTTGTCTATAAATTCTTCCCTTCTCCAAATATCTGACAGGTAAACTATCCCTTGCTCTCCAAAATTGCTTATACTATCACCCTTTATGCCCAAGTCATGTTCCTATTTTGAAATTATTTGGTATGGGGTGTGAGAAGTAAGTCTATGCCAATTGCGTTGTCAGTTTTCCCAGCAATTTTTTTGTGAAATAGTGAGTTCTTATCCTAAGGCTATCCAGACTCCTTTTTTGGTTATGTCCTTCAGATAAACCAATAGTTTTAAAATTATCTTTCCTGGATCTATTTTCCAGGTCAGCTGCTTTTCTAATGATGTATTTTACATTTTCTTCCATTTTTTCATTCTTTTTTAGTTTAGACTGATTCTTGATGTGTCATAGTCATTAGCTTCTATTTTTTAATGTATGTTTTTTTTTTAATTAGTTTTTGTATTACTTTTTCCATTTGATTAATTCTACTTTTCAAGGAGTTTTTTCACTAAATTATTATTTTTTTTTTAATTTTTTTTTTATTTTTGTATTTGACCAAGTGTATTTTTAAAGAAGTTCTTCCCGTTTTCAATGCTATTGACTCTATCTTGCATACCTCTCATCTCTTTCCCTAGTTTTCCTTCTGTCTCTTTTAGTAACCTTTTAAAATCTTTTAGGAGTCCTTCTAAGAAGCTTCTTTGGAATTGAGATGAATTCATGCCTCCTTTCATATTTCCCATGTGGGCATTTTGTTCTTTTCTGAGTTGGTATTTTAATATTTCCTTTCACCTTAGTATCTTTCTATGATTAAGGCTATTTTCTGTTTCTTGCTTATCTTTCTTTCTTTCTTTCTTTCTTTCTTTCTTTCTTTCTTTCTTTCTTTCTTTCTTTCTTTCTTTCTTTCTTTCTTTCTTTTCTATTTTCTTCTTTTCTCTTTCCTTCCTTCCTTCCATCTTTCCTCCCCTATTTTATGACTTTTGGGGTTGGGTTCTGCTCCTGGGGCATAGGGATCACTGTCCTAAGCTTTTTGTGCATCTCTGAGCCTTGACTTTGAACACAGGGATCTCTTGTCTTTGGTGCATTGCTCACAACAGAGGTTATCTCTACTTGTTCCTTTCCTGGGCAGACAATTTGCCTTCTGTGCTGGGTTTGGAGACTGTTCCACTGGTCCACCCTGCTACTTAAACAGGACTGAATCCCTCAGTTACTCATCTGTGATTAAGTCCCTCTCATTAGCTTTTTTGAACACCTTCTAAGCTAGGCTGAACATCCCTTTCACCACAATTAGAATGACCTTTCTTGAAGTCCTTCTGCTCCATCTTCAGTTAGAGAGTGGTTTCTTTCTGTCAAACTGTGTTTAAAAGTTTGATTTCATATAATTTTCAATGGAAACTTGGAAAGCTCAAGCAGTTTCCTGATTTTATTTCATCCATCTTGGCTCTGCCTTGAAAATGAATTTAATTTTTTAGGTAATAGCCAGTACCTGAAGTTTCTTAAGAGAGTGACATGGTTGAAATTTTACTTTAATAATGTCACTTAATAACCTTTGGAGAGATTACACTAGAGAAGAGAGGGGCTTGAGTTTGGGATTCAAATTAGAAAGTTATTGCTATAGTCCAAAAAGTCAGTGACAATTCTTTAAATTATCAAAGTGGCCAGATGAATGGAGAGAAGAAGATGAATGATCATGGATCAATCGATCAATAGAAATATAAAAGACAAAAGAGACATAAATAATCCATTTCTTCAAGGAATATATATTGTATAAATACAGGATATATAGAAAATGCATATAAAGTAAATTAGAGGGATTGCTAAATTTAGCTCCTGACATATTGCAAAGAGATTTAAATATGGACAAGTTCACATGTGATTTCAAGGTAACTGGAAGCCAAAGAAGTTCATTGAATAAGAAAGTGATATGAACATACCTATGTTTTAACCACTTATCCCTAATATGTCCATATAATCTGCCTTCTACCATTATTTCCTGCCCCTTTATGTTCACCTAATGAACAGTCACATTAGGAAAAGAATAAATTTATGTATCAATTGGATTATATTGAGCCAAATAAAGTCATTCCATTTAAATGCATTAATAAATATAGATTATTCACAGAAGGGTGGGTGATTGACTATGTACTATGGGGATTCTGGAAGTTAAACTGGACCTGGAGTCAGGAGATCATTATTGAGTAGGTCAGGCATGAGTATGGATAGTCTGGTACCTCAGCTTTGAAATGGGAATGACATGGAACAATAGTGGGACATGTAGTAGTTTACAAAAAAAAGGTTTATCAAGCTATATCTGATCAAAGGATTCAGAACAGAAAAAAGGGTATTCAGTGAGGATATAACAGTGGCTCAGTTGGTCACAATTTCCCAACCTAAGCATTGTTCCTAATGATCCTGTGGTCGAAAATCTGAGAAAATAATTCAAATTCCTCAGATTGTGATTTTTAAAACATTCGGATGAACAGGAAACTCAATCAAAACTCTGAAGTTTTTGTTTCCCTAGACAACAATAACTGAAGAAATGTGATATACAGAATAGTACAGTAGAGCAGAGAAGTACTTCTGAGAGGCGAGAAAGTTATACTGAATATGAGATAAATATGAAGTCCTACACTTGCAACACAGCAACCACTTTAGCAAACAGTTCTTTAAGGAGACATGATGACATTTTTTGGGGAAAAAAATACTTGGATTTTAGTGAACTTCAAGATCAATATGATTCTATTGTTTAATAGGGCAGCCTAACTTTCTAGGCCACCCTAGGAGAAGTTCAGCATTTAATATAAGATAAGTAATAGCCTTGTTATCGTTTTCATTAATCATATCACACCTGAGATATTGTATTTGATTTTAAGAACTATACTTTAGGAGGAAAATAGAAAAGTTAGTAATTCAGGGTAAAATAACCAGATTTATTAGAGGATTTGAAAATAAAATTATGTGAGAAAAGATGAAAGAACTAGAAATGCTTAACATGTAGAAAGACTGACTCAGAGGGAAGATCATCAGTGTCCTTGAACATCTGAAAATCTATTATAGTGAAGATTAATTTGATGCAATTTGTTTGACTCCAGGGGGTAGAATTGAGAACAGTAGAAGTTGTAGTGAACATATTTTGCTTGAATGTAAATAATTTCCAAGGAGTTTCAACTGTCTAGGACTAAAAACAGCATCTTAAAATAATGAATTTGCCATTGTGATACATCTTCAAGCTGAGGTCAGATGTTTGCCTGATTGAATATCTTAGAGAGATGCAGTATTCAGAGAATGGTTGGGCTGGACAACTCCCACCTTCTGATGTCTTTGTCTCCTTCTCACTCCAAGATTCTATAATACTGTTTAGACCTACTGTAGTTGAGAATGCATGAATAAGCATGAATGTAAGGATTGGAAGATAGGAAATATCCACTAAGGAATATTTAGAGAAAGAAATCACTTTGGAAAAGCAGTAACCCCTATACCTACATATACCATATAAAATCTGTTTTTACCATTTGTTAACTGTTATGGTCTCATATAATTTAATTAATATCAGAAGCTTTTTGAAAGGTGAACAGAGCTGAGCTAAGTTGAGGTATACTTCAGTCCCTATCTTACCAGGGTTGTTAGTTCTTTTCTCCACCACAAGGACCAACAGAAATCCTTTGATCCTGAGCTGCCTGTGAAGGGTATTGTTCTATTTCCGACGAATGTTGCTGGTTGCCAGTGTATTGCACTGTGGGAATGTGTGTGGGATGAATAATGCCAGGTTGAGTAGTTTTTATAAGATGTGAGCTTGGAGGAAAGAGAAAAAGCATCAGTACAGAGGGATCTGGACAAAGCAGTGTGGAAGCCAATGGCTGGGGTGGTGATAATAACTCATTTTAAAATCATACTGTGACTGGGGAAAAATGCTTTTTCTTACAAATCAAGAAGAAAGAAAAAAGAAATCAAACTCTTTTCCTGCAAGAGATATGGAAAGAATTAACAGCAGGTGTAAATTTGTTCATGAATAAAAGTGATTTTTACTGCCTGGCTAAAAAATAAAATGAAATGAAATAAAATAAAACAAAACTGTGATTTCTGTCTTCTAATTTTATGATAAATGTCTCTGAGCTCTATTCATCCATCTCTTAAGCTTTCATTTTATTTGATTCTATTGGGGAAATAAGACACTAAAGTTTGATTAAATCCCAGTAGAAAAAAAGACACATTGAATAGCTGATTCCTTTTTCTTAGCCTCAGTTTACTCATTTCTAAAAGAAAGTGGTGAAATGATTCCTGATGTTCCTTCTAAATAGCTACTTTGAGTCTAAAATTACATTATTACTGGTGGCTGGAAGGAGTTTAATCATTCCAATCAACACACATTAATTAAGCATTTGCTGGGCATCAGAGGCACTTTACAAAGTTATAAGGATGCGAAAATGAAAAATTACAAAGTCCTTGCATATAAGAAGCTCTAAATATAACTAGAAAAGGGGGATTCGATTAAAGCAATGTACAAATAAGTTGTGACCAAGGTCAAATAAGGAGAAATGAGAGATATCAATAGTTTATTCTCATAACATATAATGGAGAACTCATTTTTTATTAAAGGGAGCTAAAATATCTTCCTGGGAAAGGTAGGTGATTTAGTGGATGTAATTCTGGGCCTAGAATCAATAATCAATAATAGCTGAGTTCAAATCCAACTTCAGATGATTCCTGGTTGTGTGACCCTGAGCAAGTCAAATAACCCTGCTTGCATCAGTTTTCTAGCCCATAAAGTGAGAAGGAGAAGAAAATGGCAAACTATTCCAATAATTTTCCCAAGAAAACACCAAATGGGATCAGAAAGAGTGAGACAGGACTGAAATAAACAGTAACCAATGTTCTTGGGGAAGATGTCCCAGAACATTCCCTTAAGAGCCAGGGAAGAATTCAACAGAAAGTGAGCATGTTCTAGGCATTTTAAGAATAGGATTAGCCACTTCAAATGAAGGGGTTCAATAGAACAGCATGGAGAGAATGAAGATGAATTATGGTCCAATTTGGTTAGAATATAAAGATTAAGGAAAGTCGCATTATATGAGGTCATAAAAGCAGAATAGATTCAAATTGTGAAAAATTTTAAATTACAGACTAAGAATTTTGTATTGCCTTGTATTTTATCATTTTTAGTTAATGGGCAATGGCACTGAATATTTTTTTTTTGCAGAGCAGAACTTAGAGCTTAGATGTTCTAGGATTTGAACTGAAAAGGATATTCAAGATCTTTAAGATCTTTGAATCTTAAAGATTCAAGTTTTTTAACTATTAACTCATTTCTATGCTTCCAGACTCTCCTTTCTGAAATTTATACCTCAAATAATGCCAGAATAGTAATTTTCCCTTACAGCAGTCTGACTATGTCATTCTCTTGGTCAATAATCTTCAATAGCTTCTTATTGCCCTTAAGTTCTCTTTGTCTCTTTTTGTCTGTTTCTTTCTTTCGATCTGTCTCTGTCTTTCCCTAGATATAGTTATAGATATAGATCTAGGTATAGATATATATATATATAGATATAGATATATGCATAGATATATGGATAAATATAATACAATATAATACCTAGATATATGTGAACATACACATACATACACATGTATATAAATATATATATTCACATATAGAAATAGCACATCTGCATGTAGATAAATATTATTGTTGTTGAGGGTTTTTTTTTTAGTGATTTCTAACTCTTTGTGACCCCATTAGAACTTTTTGGTTTACCATTTCCTTTTCTGGCTCATCTTATGGTTGAGAAATATGAATCAAATGAGTTTAAGTGAATTATGTATGGTAATACAGCTGTAAGTTGGATTTGAACTCAGATCTTCCTGACTCCATACCCAATATCCTATTTACTGTGCCTCTTCTCTGCCACAAATACAGATGCATATGTGTGTGTGTGTGTGTGTGTGTGTGTGTATGTATAATATATAGTCATGTTATACATATAGGAATAGGAATGAATGTCTATGTGTATATTTGAATATACAAAAACTTCCTTGTGATTCCAACTCCTGCCATTCTGCAAATACAATGTTATACATACCTGGAATGTCCTAACAACTTATCTAAACCTTTCAGAATCCTTATCTTAAAGACTCAGCTCCTCAGTTTAGGAGTAACTTCCCTGATAAATTTTTTTTCTTTTTTTTTAAGTTGTATTTATTTTAATATATATTGCTTTATGGATCATGTTGAAAGAGAGAAATCATAATGAATATTTTTATAATCTTTCACACTTCCCCTTAGCAAATCAGGCAGCAAATACTTATATTTTGGGCATTATGCTAAAAAGTGAAGACAAAAAGGGAAATTCCAGGGTCAGAACCAAAGTGGCAGAATAAAGAAAGCAATCAAGTGAACTCTCCCAACATTCCTTTCAAAACAAATATAAAATAATAATTTAAATTGAGGTTTGGAATGGCAGAATTAAACAAAATTAAATAAAACAAAATTAAACAAAAAACTAGCCCAGAACAACTTAGTAAGTTGGAAAGAGAGATCTGTGTTAGGGGTATGAAGGTTGGCCTGGAGCCCACATGGAACTACATGGTGGAACTAGGTGGCTGTAAAAGAAGCAGCAGCTTGGGAAGTTGGGAATTCTCAAGTCATAGGTGGTAATGGTACCTAGCAACTAGAAAGAAAATCACTGGGGATACTGTGCTAACACTGGAAGCTAAATGCCAAATGATAGCCCCAATTTCTATATCCACCTCTGTGTCATAGATCAAGGGCAGAGAGATCAAGAGGGAGTAGAAATCCTAAGGGACAGCATCCCATTTAGTCACAAGGGATAAAGGATGCCTTCCTGAAATAGGACCTAAATACAAACTATAAAAATATGACTATACCTCTGTCCAGATTATACTACCTTGAAAGCATTAAAATCTTCCAACTTCCTAGAGCCAGTTCTCCAAGAAATAGAGCTGAAAAACCAGAAGCTTGATAAAAGTGTCTATCCCTAAGTTATCCTATTTCAATAAATTATCAAGGAAAACAAGAACAAGATAACAAAAGAACAAACAACAAGAACAAGAGGACAAAATAAAATAGAAAAAAATCCCCCTTGAAAGAATAATGAAATGAATACTTTCGGAATTGTTACAGTCAAATTCCAGAGCTCCTCAGTTAAAAAGAAAATACTTTGATCAAGCAGAAATAAACTATCCAAATATTGTGAAGCCACATAAGATTTAGCAGCTGATACATTAAAGGAGTAGAAAATTTGGAATATGATATCCAAAAAGCAAAAAAAAAAAAAAGTCAGGATTACATTGAAGAATAACCAACTTGGGAAAATTAAGTACAATCCTGCAAGGGAAAAAAATGGATGTTTTTAAAAATAGAGAAATTCTACAGTCATGAGGAAAAAAAAAAACAACTCTAAATCACTATTAGTTCTAAAAATGCAAATTAAAACAATTTTCAGATACCACTACATATCTCACAGATTGGTTAAGCTGACAAGAAAAGATAATGATAAATGTTGGAGGGGATGTGGGAAAAATGGGATACTACTATATTGTTGGTGGAGTTGTAAAATAATCCAACCATTCTGGAGAGAAATTTCAAACTGTGCTCAAAGGGTTATAAAACTGTGCATATTCTTTGATCCAGCAGTATCTCTACTGGGTCTGTATTCCAAAGAGATCATAAAAAAGGGAGGGGAAATTCACACGCCCAAAAATGTTTGTAGCAGCACTTTTTGCATTGGTAAGGAATTGGAAACTGAGTGGATACCCATCAGTTGGGAAATGATTAAATAAGTTGGGGTATATGAATGTAATGGAATATTACTGTTCTATAAAAAATGATGATCAGGCTCATTTCAGAAAAGCTTGGAAAAATTTACATGAACTGGTGCTAAGTGAAATGAGTAGAACCAAAAGACCATTGTACATAGCAACAACAAGATTATATGATGATCAACTGTGATGAATGTGGATCTTTTCAACAATGAGGTGATTCAGGGCAATTTTAATAGGCTTGTGAAGGAGAGAGCCATCTGCATCCAGAGAAAGGTATGTAGGGACTAAGTATGATAGCATAGCATTTTCACTCTTTACTTGCATTTTGTTTTATTTCTCATTTTTTTTTTCATTTGGATCTGATTTTTCTTGTGCAGTATGATAATTGTGGAAATATGCATAGAAGAATTATGCATGTTTAACCTATATTGGATTACTTACCATCTAGTGGAGAGGATGCAGGGAAGGGAGGGAAAAAAAATTGGAACACAAGGTTTTGCAAAGGTGAATGTTGAAAATTATCTTTGCATATTCTTTGAACATAAAAAGCTTTAATAATAATAAAAATCTGCCTCTTTGTATGTTCCAATAATTACAGTTACTGACATTCAGTAGAACAGCCATATTGAAGGAATCTTGGGTTGTTTTTTTTTTTGTTTGTTTGTTTGTTTTGTTTTTCTCTATATGACAAATCTCTAAAAATGTGAGGGAAAAGATCATGTTCTCTTCAAGAATTATCCTGTCCAGATTAATAAAATACATTTACTTTTGTATGGGAAGAGAGATTTACTGAACATTTATAGCATGTTTTATTGATTCAATCCTTGTGTGAAAGAAGGTTGGAATCTTATTTCTGGAAAGACACGATGCTTCATGAAAGGGCCCTCATGCCCAATCTGGAGCATGTACATACATGTTGTGAGGACTCCAATCCACTAATCATATGGTAAACATATGGAATAAAAATAGGGATGAATTAAAAAATACTAAATGGTAAAAGGAATTCTTTGATCTAGATTTTTTTCTTATCTAGCTTGTGTTTGAGAAGGAAGATGAGCTGTTGTGCACATAGAGGTCAATGGCAAGAAGATCCAGGTCCTTTCTGTCCCATAGCTGATATGAGCCAAGAGCAGATGATTCTGCTATTACTCCTGTTCTTGTGTGTCTCTTCTTTCCTACTTTTAAAAGAAATATATTAGACATAACTTTCACTTGGTGAACTTTGAAACATCAAGAGAATGAGCCATAAGAAGCCCAAAACCTCAAATTCATGAGATTTTACAGAAGTCATTTAGTGATAGGTGGAATCATGAGTGCTATGCAAAGATGTGGTCTTATCCATCAGACAACCATGCCATATTGGGAAGAAAAAATCCATGAAGAAACTCCAGGGGATCGAGATGATGCAGAGCAGAGTACATGCCCAGATACTAGGAGGAGATCTTTGTCTATTCTGTTCTTGTTATATTTTCATATAAAACATCCCCTTTGTAAAAGTTAATTGATGTTATTTGGTTAGATGAAACTGGAACCCAATAACTCATGATTTACATTCTAGTAGACAACAGAATGAGGGCTCAAGGATTTAGCATAAGAAAACTCTTAAGGTATATCCCTCAAACACTGAGTGGGTGAGATAATTCAATTTCTTCTAGCAAAGTGATTCTAGAGTCTTCTTCATACGGTTTAATTACATATTATTACATGTATATGATCAGAAAACTCTCTACAAAATCTCTGACAGGTGAACAGTCACCCAACTTCCATCCCTGAAAATTTGTGATAAAATATTTCAATCAATTCTTTTATGACATAGTCTCCATTCCCACTAGTTGTCCTACCATGGAATACCAGCTGGTCAATGGTCTTCCAATTTCTGGTAAAAAGAACTTGATGCAATGTACCAGATGTGTCTAATTTGGGGAGAGATGATGAGACTGTTAGTTTTCTTATTCTGGGCACTGTGCATTAGTGTTTTCAGTAGTTTAGTTGACCACTTCACTTATGTCTGTGTTTCAGATGTAATACATTTGGAGGAGAGACTAAGTGAATTTCAAAAAAAGTCACTCAGCCAGTCAAGCAATGAAACTTTGTCCTTATGTTCTGAAATTTCTAAACTTTGTGACAGTTGCACCACACCCGGGAATAGCCTGTCCTTTGGACATCCATTTTAAAGCATACATTATAAAACATAATTGGTTCCATCTCCTACTATTATTTTTAATATGTTCCCTCAAGGAACTTAAAAGTGATTTTGACGTTAGATGGCAAGATCCCCAGAGGGCAGTCCCATGCGACTTTGTGAAAAGCCTCTTTCCCTATAAGATCAAATGCATGTTTGAACTCCACAGGAAATCTACCTCATATTCATGTGAGAGGTACCAGTGCTTACTTTGGGGAAAGAGATATATTTTCTCTAACACGGATTTGTTTCAATATTAAAATGGACCCAAACAATCATATTTAATAAGCCTGATTTTCTATATGGGTCAAGGCTATCAAAAACTAAAATAAGAACAAATAACTAATTGATCACTTTGGTAGGCATGTTAATTTATAGAATTTCCTGGGTGTATGAGGTAGACAAAACACCATCTTAGACACGGAGCTAATAGCAAAGAAAATGAAATTCTAATTTATGAACTTTAAGTATCTTTGTCCAGGTCTCATGCCTGGATATGTTTTCCCTTCTCAAATTCACCTCAAAGATGCTAGAGTTCCTTCAATGCATAGATTAGGTTCTACTTTCTACAGAATATTTTCCCAGATTTCATCCTCCCCAATCATTAACACTGACACCTTTTTCAAAATATTTTTCATTTGGAATTAACTTTGTCTATGCTTATATGTGTACATGGTATGTTCTCCTATAAAATGTAAGCAAAATAATGCTAGTGTTTATCATCTTATAAGCAATTTCCAAGCAGTGACTCTTAGGGACTGTCATCTGAAAACTGGCCTAGTAAAGTTTCAAAAAGTCTTATCACTAGAAAGTTCACCAACAGATGTAGTGATAAAAAGCAAAGTATGAAATATGCAGTGCTTGTAATTGTCATCTGTGGAGAACTTTAATATGATGAAAAAATCATTGTTCTTTCAAAATCTCAAAAATAAGGATACTTCAAAAGTTCTGTGATATTCATTTGGAATCTTTCTCTTCTAACACATATTGTGATGAATCTGTAACTCAGACAGAAGATTCAATAAGGTGATATGGAGGCAAAATCTTTACTTTAAAAGTCCTTCAACCTGGCAGAACATATCAGTAACTGGGCTGCATTTTCATAGCCTGTGGAAAGCAAGTGGTCATTTCAATACCATAATGTCATTTAATCAATCAATAAATATTCATTAAATGTCAAATATCAAACACCATGCTAAAATTTGATTGTAAAGAAATGTAAATGCATGGATACCTATAATTTGGGAAATGGTTGAATAAGTTATGATATGGTATATGAATATGACTATTATTGTTCTATGAAAAAAGATGAGCAGACTGATTTCAAAAAAGCCTGGAAAGACTTTCATGAACTGATGCTAAGTGAAGTTAGCAGAACCAGGAGATCATCATACACAATAACAAAATTATATAATGATCAACTGTGATGGACCTAGTTCTTTTAAACAATGAGATGATTCAAGGAAATTCCAATAGATTTTTGATGGAAAGTATTATATAAAGCCAGAGAGAACTGTCAAACTGAATGTGAATCAAAGCATAGTATTATCACTTTTGTTATTGTTATTGTTGTTGTTTGCTTGTTTTTTACCCTTTTGATCTGAATTTTTTGTACAGCACGACAGATATAGACATATCTTCAGAAGAATTGCACATGTTTATATCAAGTTGCTTGCTATCTTGGAAAGATGAAGGAGGGGAAGAGAGGGAGAAAATTTTGGAGTACAAGGTTTTGCAAATCTTGAAAACTAACTGCAAGTATTTAGGAAAATAAAATACTATTTTAAAATAAAATAAAATAAATTTAACAGTCAGTCTTGTCTCTAGGAGTTCACAGTCTGGCAGGAGGAGAAAACATGGGAAGAATTATATACAAACAAGTTATATGCAAGAAAAATTGGAAACAGGAAAATCAACAGATGGGAGGAATTGGCATTTTAGGTTTATTGGGAAAGGATTCTTGTAGAAGGTAGAATTTTAGTTGAAACATAAAAGAAGTAAAATAATTTTAGAGGTGGAGAAGAGGAAGAATATTTCAGGATTGAGAGACAGCCAATGAAAATGCTCAGAATTAAGAAACAAAATATTAAGAGAGGAAATAAAGCAAGGAGGCCATAATCATGATATTGCAATATTTTGTGGAGGGTATGATCTTTAAAAAGACTGAAGACAGGTAATAAAAGGCTTTGAAAATTTAAGAATGTATTTTATATCGGATATAGTAGGTAATAGGGGGCTAATGCATTTTATTGAATAGAAGGATGACATAGTCCGATTTGGGCTTTGTAAAGATCAGTTTGGCAACTAAAAGGAAAATAGACAAGGACAGCATAAAGCAAAACAAAACAAAACAAACAAATAAAAAAAAAACATTGAGTCAGGGAGAGAAAGCAGATGTAAAGTGATGAGGGTGAAAAAACCTGATTGGGATAGTGACAGTGTCAGAGGAGAGAGAGGGTTATAAAAGAGATGTTAATGCAATAAAATACTTTAGAGATTGAATGTTGGGAAGGTGGGCGAGAATTAGGATGAGGAAGGCACCTAGATTGAGAGTCTGAATGACTGGGAGCATTGTGGTATTCTCAGGAGAAATGGGATAAATCAGAAAATTAGAAAAGAAAATGAATGCAATGAGGGAAATATAGAATTCAGTTTAAATATACTGAGTTCAAAATGTCCTGGGACATCCAGTGCAGCTGTCCAATAGGCCATTGAATATATGATTGTTTTGGTCTTTGGAGAGGTTAGGGTTGGATCCTGACAATCATAATCATTGAGATATGGCAAACATGACTTGGATGGAGATCCAACAAAGGACATTGAGAAAAAGCAATCAAAGAGGTAAAAAAAAAAAAAAAACAGAAAAAATCCCATCATGCAAAACTAGAAAGAATAGATCCTCAAGGAGAACAGTTTCAAAGGCTAAAAAACGCATGAACACTGAGAAAAGGTCATTAGATATCATAATTGAGATTCTTAGTAATTTTGAAGAGAGCAGTTTTCAATGTTAATGTTAAAAAAATTGTATACATTTAAGAAAAGAGATTCATCCATCCCTGCTCACTATTTTTCATAAATCTCTTCCCTTTTGGGCAAAACTCCTTGACAACACTATCTACAATGAATTTACACACACTGTGGTGAGTGGGATAGTGAGCTAATTAGGGAGATTTAAAAAGATGCTTTGTTTTGTAACAGTGAAGGCTCATTTGAGATTATACTACATCAATCTATAGTGAATGCAGTCAGCAGGGTTTTTTTTTTTTAGTTTTCTTCAGCTTCATTCAGCATCATGTAAGTAGGAATGAAGGCAGTGGTAGTAGGAGTTGATCTTTTGCTAACACTTGGTAAAGCAAGATCAGTGATAGGATAAAAGGGCAAAGAATTTAAGAGAATAAGAATTTTTCTTAAGATGTCAAGCCAGAAAATGGAAGATAATATAGATAATGCAGAGGGGATTCCCTGAAAAAGAATGAGGAATTAAGGAATGGAAGATCATGGTGAGGAAGAGAATAACTTATAAGGCAGACCTTGGACATGTTGTTTAATATCCCTGATTATTTATTTGACTGCATGAGTGTGATTTGGGAGGGGCTTATTCAATGTAGTGAGGTCCAAAATATGAGTGGACAAAAGAAGTCTATTAGATACTCCATCATCTAGTGTTCCTTTGACCAGAATCCTGGCACTACTTTATATTCTACATCTATATTGTATGTTGTACTCCCCACCATGTTTGCACTTTGACTTCCTTTAAATGCAACTTACATTAAGGTCAGAGGAGTATAGATGTAGAATAAGAAGTGATATCAGATGCAATTTAACCTAGTCCTCTCTCCTTACAGATGAGAAAACTGAGACCT
Source organism: Sminthopsis crassicaudata (assembly GCF_048593235.1). Classification (NCBI taxonomy): domain Eukaryota; kingdom Metazoa; phylum Chordata; class Mammalia; order Dasyuromorphia; family Dasyuridae; genus Sminthopsis; species Sminthopsis crassicaudata. The sequence continues at coordinate 89,201,101 of NC_133617.1, forward strand.
ACCAAATTTATATTATTATTCCTAAGTCAACTTGGTTGTTAATACTGCAGGTGAGATTAGAACCAATTTCTAGAACTAGAACATTTACCTTATACAATGTAGCTTCATAATTTCATTTGGAAAACATATTCTCAATGAAATAGAAAATAATTAAAAACAGTAATAAGAGATAGCTTGTTAATATTTATAAGGTATGCTATGCTTATCATCTTTTTTGATCAATATATAATTAATAAACTTCAAAAGCATTAAGGACCCATTGCATGCAAGAGATTATGGTTGTTCAAAGATTTCTGACTCTTGACAAATATATTAGAGTGATTTGTCATTTCCTTTTCATCATCATTTTACAGATAAGGAAACTGAAATGAATAGGGTTAGTTGACTGACTCAGGCTCATACAGTTGGTAAGTATCTGAGGCTAGATATGAACTCAGAAAGATGAGTCTTTCTGATTCCAGGCCCAGTATTTCACCCACTGTATCACTTAGTGGCCCTAATGCAAAGGACACATTGCTAAAATGTTTTCTGTCTCTGACCCCAGGATGTGCTTTGTGTGGTACTTTGCAGTCAAAAAGAGAAAAATGACAACTATACTACAAAAGTTTCTAACCAAAAGCTCTGTGTAGTACTCCTATATCTTCCACTTAATGATTTATTAGTTCTTGGGAAAATCATGTCACTTCTATGAATCTCAGTTTTCTCACCTGCTTTGCAAGATTATTGTGGGGAAGAACTCCATAATTCCCCCAGCATTATATTAATTTGAAATGTTACCATGTTATTATAGTCTGACTGTATGGTATTTTGGTTTTAAAACAGAAAATATCTTTACATCTTGAACAAACTTAGTATTCATTAAATGTGATCTTAAATGGTTCTTGACTCTATCTTTAAAACAAAATCAACATCAGTGAACAAACATTTGTCACCATTTAGGAAATGCAAGTGATATTGTTTCAGGCTCTATAAATGATACTTAATGAGAAATCTGACTTTACATTAGTTGGTCCAAATCAAATTTTGCAATCACGTCTGTGTCAGCATTGTTTTCTGACTCTTTAGGCATAGATAGAATAAAAAATGCTGAATGTCAGAATTAAAATCCCTCTTACACATAGATTAACCAGATCCCCTCCTTTTATAGATGAGAAAAACCATTTGTTCAAGGTCACTCAGCAGGATGTTTTGATGGAAAATTCTACTTGACATCATTATAGCCAACTTTCATTGATAGAATAAACAAACAAAGAAAGTTGTGTCTGGAAAGGTCAAATAATTTGATCAAGGTCACTTGGCTTGGTAATTCAAAGGTACATTCTATTAGACATTGTGTCAGGATCACAAACATTTTTTTTTTAACTTTCCAACTTTGCAGTCAATTCAACTCATGATATGACCAATAATTTTATGCATGGAATGCTTTGGTCTTCATCTTTGTAATATGCTGTCACTTATTTAATATCTAAATTTAAAGTTTGAGACTGTGATGTTCTATAAAAATTCAAAGGAGGGAATGGAAAGCTCAAAATCTGCCATCTGTAGAAAGACCATCTTGCCTATTAATTTTCTTTCAGTTTGGGAAGTTATTATGAGCTCTTCTGTAAGACATTTAAAGTCTCTTGAATACTCTTTCACTCTCTTTTTAATTTTTAAAATTTCCCTCAATCAAACTGTCAGTTTGTGATACATACATGACAAATGACTTCTCCTACATGGGCTTTTGACAGGACTATGTTTAGAGAATCACTCTATAGAAAGACAGAGTATGGCTATATGAACACCCCTTTTCCAGAAGGATGGAAGAGAGTTATTGGACAAATATAAATCACAACCAAGAAAATGTCATGGACAGTATGGGTCTTGGGGTCATGAAGAGTTGCACATGATTACACAATTGAACAACTCAACAACAACAACAATAAAACAACCATCTGTAAAAGAAAATATTTACCAGTGATTTACCATTTCCTGTCATTCAATGATTTTTCACTGGATCATCACCAGGTCCATGACCTGGGATTTAAGAAACACAGAACTGCATGAAGTTATCAGGCAGCAGGATAGAATCAAGATGACTGGTCAGATTTAAGATGCTGTAGGTGACCTTGGTGACTTAGATGTCTAACTAAGCTCTAAACACTCTACAATACCTGTCTTCATGGCCATTGTTCTCATCCACCCATGCCTCCAGAAAAAGTCTGTGCATGCTTATCATAGGGTTTGAGAAGCCTTGGTTAAGGTAATATGGTTTAGCCTATTTGCTATAAAATGTGGCCACTGTACATGCTAGAGATTCCTGGAGTCACAGGTGACTGTTAGGTGGATCAGTGGATACCAAAGGTTGAAAGCATCCCTGTAAAAGACTCAACAGCCCTTAACCCACAGGTACTAGTTTTCTCTGAACATATTCCACATCTAATGACTTGGGATTCTCCAGAGCAATGATCATAAAACATAGACCATGAATCTGTCATAAGAGGATCAGTCTGGTATCAGAGAGATTCATTAGCTACAGATCAATTATCAGGTAGCGTTATTGTTTTTGTAGTTATTGCTGTTGGGTTTTGGTTTTGATTGTGATTATAATTGGTATTGTTTTCAATGACTATCATCTCATGGAGACCAAACTCCTTTGGAAGGATTATAATAAGCCTTAGTTGAAAGGTTGACTATCTCAGTGAAATCATGTTTTTGAAGTATTGAGATAATATTCTTCATAATATGACCTTAATTCATATGTTGTATTACATAGACAGTCATTGAGTACCTATTATTTAGTCTTTACTTGACCACTTTCCCTTCTCCAAAATCCCCCCCCTACAGTAAAAGGGATATAAGCCAGTTCTCTTTATATAGCTGTTGTTGTAGAAGGTTGTTTTTTTTTTTTATTTTCAGTATTTAGGAATGTTAGGAGGAAGAATACCAGGAGAAAAGAGATATAATATCTTGTTTATGGAGCAGTTGAGGCCAGTCCCTAGATTAAAGAGTATATGCTGGGGACTAAGGTATAGGAATACTGAAATACATGAATTCTGGATATTGGACATGACTACAATAATGGAACAACAACAACAACAAAAAAGGATTTATGTATCACTTTAAAGTTTCCAAAGTACTTTACTTGCATTATATCAATGTATCTTCACAACAGCCACAGAAGGTAGGTGCTATTATTTATCCTTGTTTTACAAATGAAAAAAAAAAATGGAAGCAGAGAGAGTTTAAATGTTTTTCTAAGGGTCATGTAGTAAGTTAGTTGTTAAGAAGGTTTTAAATTTGTAAGTTTCTGATTTCAAGACTTGTCAACTTTGCCATATAAGAGTACAGTTAGTATTTATGAATTAATGTGGTTTAAAAAAAAGACATTAAAAAAACTAAATTCTTTTGGATATACTCTCTGTATTCACCCAGTTTGGTCCTCACATAAGAGTAATAAGTAGTCAATATTTAGATTTTTAAAGCCTTCTCAGTTCGATGGGACACATTTGAACTTGGGTGGCCCTAGCATTAGCCTTAAAAAACATCAAACTACAATGCTTTAAAGTGAGATTGAGATCCAATGCATTATCATTTTAGACCTGGAAGGGACTTTAGAGATCATCTAATTCATTTTATTTCCTATTTTAGTGATGGAAAAGTGAATCTTGGAGAGTTTAGCTGAGTTGCTGTTTTCTCAGGTAGTATGTAGATGTGTTTTATTGTATTCCTTAAACTGGGCCTCTATTTGCCAAAATGCAATTTAAATATAACTTATCCAAATACATATTCTTCCTCAGTTGAGATATACATTCCCTGAGATAAATTAGCAATTTGTGATTACAAAGCATTTCCTAGAATTTATTTAATTTGATTCTCTGAAAAATCCTGTGTGAAATATAATTTATGAGTGACTACCTTATTTTATTGATTTTGGTTCAATATGACTGCTGTCATGATTTTCCAAAAGAACAAATTTGACCATGTCACCTCCCTGCTAGATAAATTTCAATGGCTTCCTAATTTATTACATGATCAAATACAAATACATCTGCTTCTCTTTTATAATCCTTGACAATCTGGTTACAATCTGTCTTTCAGATCTTATTATACACTTCTCTCCTGTATTCACTCTGCAATTAATCAAAACTCTCCTTTTTTGATATTTCTCCACACAGTAGTGCATTTCTCATCCCTTTTCTCTCATCTCCAAACTTGTCACAATAAACTTCTTCATCTTCTCTAACTTTTGGTTTTCTTCATATTTCAGCTCATATACTATCTCCTTTGTGAGCCCTTTCCTGACTCATACTAGATGCTTGTATATACCTGATTCTAAATTACCTTTGGTCCTCCATCACAATTCTGTACCTTTTCATTATTAGTTCTCTTTCTTCTCTGTCTCTCTGTCTCTGTCTGTCTTTCTGTCTCTTTCTCTTTCTCTCCTTTCACACACACACACACACACACACACACACACACACACACACACACACACACACACACACACCAACTAAGCTATATACTGGATAAATGGGTGACACTTAACAAAGGGAAGGTATTAGAACTAAGAGGAGTTAAGGAAAGGCTTACTTTAAAAGGTAGGCATTTAGTTGGAATTTGAGGAAAGTCAGGGCAGTCATTGATCAGAGCAGAAGGAGGGAAACATTTTAGGAATGTTAGGAGGAAGAATACCAGGAGAAAAGAGATATAATATCTTGTTTATGGAGCAGTTGAGGCCAGTCCCTAGATTAAAGAGTATATGCTGGGGACTAAGGTATAGGAATACTGGAAGGAGAAGAATTGGTTATGAAGGGCTTTGAAAATCAAACAGAACATTTTCTATTTCATCTTAAGAGTAGATGATTATGCAGGCTTGTTGACTTTTGATTGTTTCATATATAATTATCGGTGTGCATTTCCTTATTCTTAACTAAAATATAAATACAGAGATTATATCATTTTTATCTTTGTATCACTAACCCATAGTAAGAAATATCTTGAAGACTTAATACTTTTTTGTTGGTTGATAAAGCAATAAACTAAGGCTTAATTTGTATATTCAATAGGATTTTCTTTATATTGAGTCATTTAGAAAAATGAACAAATCTGTGATGAAATTCTATGAAGAATAAGCAAGCTTCTGCTATTGAGACTGCCTGTCTGTCCACAGTTCTGCTGTATCTTTTGAAGTCCTACTTCAGTGTATTCTTACAGTTTGCCTTCTGACCTCTCCACTTAAGGTCCTTCCACTTGAATGGGCTGTTTCAAAGGAGGTACAGGAACAACCAATTAGATCAGTTCTCTCTCTGGGTGTAGATAGCTCTTTTCATCACAAAAATATTGGAATTGGTCTGAATCATCTCATTATTGAAAACAGCCATGTCCATTGGAATTGATCATTTTATTGTCTTCAACAAACATTTCTTAAGCACTGATTAAGTATAAGCACTAAGGTGCTAAGAATAAAATACAAAAAAGAAAAAAAATCCATATCTCAAATAATTTATATTATAATGTGGAATCTTATGTATATAGGTACACATACATATACACATTAATACAAAGTAATCTTTGGGTGAAAGGTGCTAGCAATAAGGAAAACTGGGAATAATATCCTACAATAAATTATCACTATTCTAAGTCTTGAAAGGAAACTAGGATTTTTAAGCGGAATAGATGAAGAATGAGATGGATCTAGGAATGGGCGACAAGTAGGCATTAAGATAAGGAATAGAACATTGTATCTGAAAACCAATAAATAGGTACATAAGGATTAACTTTAGAGGATAGAGAAAAAAGAATATGTATAAAAGTTTAAAAGGGTCCAGGTTTAAATATCATACAGAGGAATTTGAATTTTATCCTAAAGTTAATAAAGAGAAAGTGCAGTTTATTAAGTGGAGATAGGAGAGGGGTACATGATCAGAACTGTGGAAATTTATTATTAGCTGTTCAGTGAATGGATTGGAATACAGAGAGACCTGAGGCAGTGACTAAAACTGGGTATAGCTGCTTTACTTTTCTAATCTAACTCCTTCCCTGAAATATATCACTGCTGATTCAATAAATATTAGTGGCTCCCTCCCATCTCGGCATCAAATGCAGAATCCTCTATTTGGCATTCTTCATAAACTAGTCCCATTCTTTACCTTTTCAGTTGTCTTAGACCTTAGTCCCCATCCCCATTCTTTTCAAAACAGACACTGAACTCTTTCCTGTTTCATGAACAAGATTCTTTCTCTTGTCTCTGTCTCTCTCTGTGAATCTGTGTCTCTCTGTCTCTGTCTGTCTCTGTCTCTGTCTCAGTCTCAGTCTCTCTGTCTCTCTCTGTCTCTGCCTTTCTTTCTCTGTCTCTCTGTCTCTGTCTCTCTCAACTCTCTCAACCCAACTAAAACCTGCATGCAGGTTGCTTACAGCTATTTGTGTAATTATTTTCTCCAGCATTAGATTATTAGCTCCTTGAGTGACAATCTTTTGTATTGCTTTGTATCCCCAGTGCTTAACATAGTGTTTGGTATCTAGTAAGTGGTTAATAAATGTACATCAATTGAATGACTGGCAATTCAAGAACAGACTTTGTTTAACCATTCCCCTAGACATCTAAGACATGTACACTATAATATGGAGAGACAACATATGTGGAAAACTGGTATACAGGGAGGAATATTTTACTTTCATAAATCATAGGAAGTCATAGGGGAGTATATTTAAATGGTAGCAATGTCTGTATTCATTAAGGGTAGTTCCACAACTGAAAAGAAACAAGGAAGTGGCAGTAGAGAGTATATTTTCCCACAACATTTGCATTTAACTTTGTCTAAATTAAATTTAAATTACAATAATTCTAATTATCATAGCCTTTTAATTTTCTATAGCTTAGAATTATACAACTCCATAAGAGAATTCACTCTTAAAGTAAAAATGAGAAAATGAGACTCATGTTACTTGATTTTCCCAGGAGAATTTCCTTTGTTATAAAGAATAAAGTGCTGGATTGGGGTCAAGAAGTTCCATAGTTCAGATCCCTCCTCAGACACTTGGTAATGCTTTTACACTGGGTATGCCTCTTCCTTCACCACTCAATGCTTCAGGTTTTTCACCTACAAGATGAGAGGACTGGGCGTGATTTTCTCTACTGGGCTCTCAATCTATGTCCCTCACATCCTGTAAAATGTAGAGCCAGGATTTCTATCCAAGTCTCTTTTCACTGTAATAGGCCACTTCTACTCCACATTTTTGCTAAAGATAAATCAGCTTTCATGAAATTAGGCCTATCTAGTGCCTAAAGTAATTTTTCTTTCAGAACTGAACACCCTAAGTGAGGACATATTCCCTTAACATTCTGCCACAGCTGAACCAATAATCTTGATCATCATCCTTAATTGTAGTACATAAAAAGGCATCACATTTTCACACTTAAAGGTTGGCTCACATTATTAACCTTAAGAAACACACTTCTCAGGCTTCAATTTGTAATAAAAATGAGAAGCCTATAACTCCCTTGTGGCTGCAATAGAGTTCTCTGCCAACATTACTCCATGGACTTTCAGAGCATAGGGAAAGAATATCACAAGTCCAATAAACCAGGCACGGTTTGGCCCTCCCTGTTAGCACAACACCTGCAGCAGGAAGAGGAGATGGCCAAGGCTGAAGATGTGAGAAAAATTGGAACTAAAAAGAAAATCCAAATTTATATAATTTTGCATCCACTTACGAAAAGCGAGAAAATCATATGCACTTACTAGTTCACACCATTCCCTGTGTAACTTGAGAGGGAAATTATAGGATTCAAATGAATACAAGAAATTTACTTCATACTTCAGTGGGTATGTATTATGTACCTTTGGCTATTTCGGGTGCCATGGAGGCTACCAAGGAAAGTCAGCTGAAAGAGTGATTACTTTTATTATGCTTAGATAATACAAATATGGAACAATTGAATTTTTTAAAGCTTTAGGGAGAAAGGTTTCAAATCACTTCTGACAGTAATCAATGTATGAAAATAGAAGGGACTTTCTTATAACCTAGACAATTCTCTGTCCTAAGGCACAAAAACACAGACTAGACCTAATGGGAATGTCAGAGGGATTCTAAGGCATAATGGGCTGAGATACAACAACCCCTGGCTATAAAGGTAATATTTTAAGTGTATCAAAGTTACTTCATAAATATCAAGTTTATCTTTTCAGTATAATATTCCAGTCAAAGTAAAACTCAATATGCCATCATCTTCTTCAGTTGGTTTTTACAAACTGTCCAATGAAGGGAATACATTCTTCATATTTGACTTTTAAAATGCTCATTCCATTTCGAAGTGCAGCTCAGATAGTCTTTGGTATGTCCTTTTGTGTGCTGACTCACACATAAATGAAATTTAAGTAAGACAGAGTTACATGAATTTGTTGGCATCACTCTTTTTTCCAGAACCATTGAAGTCCAGTGACTAGACAAAATCAAGATGATTTGTGATGGCTAAGGATGTAGTGCCTGACCTTGGTGTATATGATATCTAACCATGGTCAATATATACTTCAGAGCCCCTACCAGCTGCCTTCCTGGCCTTTGGAACAATTTTTTCTCATTTGCCTCTTTGGAACTAGGGGAAGTCTTGTTGCACAATAGTGTTCTATCACATTCCTATACCACAGTTTGTTCAGCCATTCTTCAGTTGATGGGCATCCCACAATTCCAATATTTTGCCACCACAGGGAACATTCCTCTGAAGTCCTCCATTCATTTTACCATTATGTCATCAACTATTGCTTTTTGTGTCTTCCATCAGATTTTTTCCTTCTATTTTTATTAAAAAGTTAACAATCCTTACAAATATAAACAGAATAGAAAAAGGTAATCATAGAGAAACCATGAATTTGTATTCAATACACTATTTTAAATACAAATTAAATTTAAAACAAAGTAGTACTTTAAAATAGTGCTGTATTGTTTGCTCATATCCCCAGCTAAATTTCTTCTGTGTATTGTAATGTTTTATTGATTCTCTTTCCATTTCCTTTTCCCTTTTTTTTTTGCATTTCTGTACCTCACCATCAAGAATATTCCCTCCCTGAAAATGTAGCTTTCCTTTGTAACAAATAAATATAGATAAGGAAACAGAAAGCAGACATTGGTTAAGTCTAAAAGGCACACACATCTAGAGAAATCAATCTTCTTAATGTATCTAATTGTACTTTCATCCATTTTAATTCATTTCTTTGTTCTCATTAAGTAGTATAGTCTACAAGTTACATACTACAAGTAAAATACAAGTTCTTATATGCCAACAACTGATATGATATTATTTCACCAAACTATTTTTATGTCTTTTTTGTTTATGTAGACCTTTTTTGGGTTGGGAGAATGGAATTTGAAAAGGACACTAGACTAATGTTTTCATTAGTTTGAGAAGATGCTCATACATCAGCTTGGAGACATGCTTATATGGAAGTTTCCACCACAGATACAGATCAACAGCTCATTTACAAATTAACAATCCTAAAGATTTCCCTGGGGATTAAGAAATATCATAGTAACTAGACAGACTTTGAGAAGATCTGATTTAAAATTCTGCTTTATATATTTGCTAACTTTGTCATTCTGGGCAAAATATTAAATATCTATTTGTTCTTAATTGTTTTGTCTTTAAAAGTGGGATGATAGCAGACCCTGTCTTATAGAGTTTTGGGAGTATAAAATACACTAATGTTGTAAAGCACTATATAAATGCTAGCTAGCTCTTAATATTGTTAGCAGCATCATCTTTATTATTAATTGTACAATTTCATACCAGAATACATTAAAGGCAAGACTTAAGCCCAGATCTTCTTGATCCTTTATCCATCACTTCATATTGTCTCTTAGACTGATTTTGATTCATCATTAATAAGTTTTACTTATGAAATTATATAAAATAGCATTTTTATTAAGTGATCCTCTTGATTATTTCTTCCTAAACCTAATAGTCATTTCTGGATTTTCTCTAATGTTTTATAATGACAAAAGTTATGGCATCATTTGCTTTTACAGCATCACCAGAGAAGTAGGTTGTGAAAATATAACTATCTTGTTCTACATATTTAGAAACTTAGATTGAGAGAGAAGTGACTTTCTTAAGGTCACAGAATTACTTGAATACTAGATATATAATTGACAGCTAAGATTTCTAAGTACAACTCAGTAACTTGGTATTCATATTTCTTTAGGAATTAAAAATATTGACAATGCTTATTGAAAAACTTTAATTAATTCTGCAGAAATTAAAGAGAAAAACCCCACAACCCAACAGCTTTTGAAGGAGACCAATTAAATTACAATATCCTGGAGCAAATTGTAGCTTTATATACAGATGGGCATAAAGAAAATTGAATTCTACAACCTCTAGCACTAAATAAATGCTTTGGTAAAGTCTTTTTAAATGGCAAGAGAATATTAAAAATACTTTTGCCTATAATCACAAATATGATTACTTTGAGTAGTTACAAAGAGTTTTTAGTTTCTCCCTCTTTCTCTTCTCCAATCTCAGTCCTCTCAAACCCCTTTCAGCTGCAATTATATCCGATTTTTCTTCTTTCAAATGAGCTAACATATGTAAGTCACTTTGCTAACTATAACCCCCTACCGAAATGCTCTATATTATTATTATTCCATTCAAAACGAGGACCTTAACAGAAACTTGACCAACACTTAACATCCTATATCAAGATAAGGTTAAAATTATCCATTTCACATTTCACAATGTACCCTAGTTCTTTGGCCACAAATTACTTCCTTCTCCATAGATAGGAGAGGTAGGTCTAAATCATGAACCCATTTTAACCTTATCAGTGACAGCTGTTAAGTAAGCCAAATAATACTGTGAGACTATCAATTACAGATGAGGTATAGAGCTACCAGAGTGGGAGGAATCTCCAGTATGAAAGACTCTTATCCTGCTGGAGCACAAGTAAGGAGTAAAAAAATAAAATAAAATCATACCATAAACAGTAAGGAGAGTAATATTGCCATAAATGAATAGACTAATAATAATTTGAATATAAATTTAATTCTATTTCTAAATGGAAGCAGGAATAAAGCAAATAAACAATGAACCAATTAGAAGGTGTTTAGAAAACATCACTTTGGTGATTTTAAAAATGCACTATGACCAAGCCCATCTGTTCATCTGCTGTTAAGGAAACTCAGATGGGATTGGGCAGCTTTCTTCACATGGACTTTATTTTAAATAGATTTTATTGTTCATCCCATCCAGTTTTCTTCTTTTGTCCTCCTAGTGTCATCTCAGCAGCTTTGTTCTTTCAACTGTCTCTCTGTCATCCTTTTAAATTCAAATTTTACAAACCATGGTTTGATTACAAAAAGAAAAAAAAAACATTGTTTCATTTTGCTTTTTATTCTATAATATATTAAGAACTCATTTGACTGCTAGAAATATGGGTCAATTTTAAATAAATGTAAATTTAACCAAGAGGTTGATGCAATTTGAAAAAATGCTAGAGACAGAGGTTGGGTTCAAGTTAATTGAGCCAAAGTGTCCAGTTTATTACTTGACAAAAATATAAAATGTGCTATGAATAATGAAACTATTTTGTAAAATTAATGACCACATGGAAAGAAACATATTACATTGAGAAGAATTAGAATCAGAAACCTTGAATTTGACTGTGTATACCATTAAGTTATCTATTTTTTTTAAGCCTTGGAAGGCTTATCTTTGACAAGGGATGGCAATACTTAACCTTTGTGTTACATAGGGTTTTTGTGAAGAACATATTTCATAAACCAAAACCTTTATATTGTTATTATGGCTTTTCTTTGTTTTGGCTGTTTTAATATAATTTTCATTTCATTTCTGGGTATGCCCTTCCTCTTTTCTATATTCAGTGAATCATCAAGAAAGATGCATTTAACCTTATCAATGAGATGAGAGAGAGAGAGAGAGAGAGAGAGAGAGAGAGAGAGAGAGAGAGAGAGAGAGAAAGAGAGAGAGAGAGAGAGAGAGAGAGAGAGAGAAAGAGAGAGAGAGAGAGAGAGAGAGAGAGAGAGAGAGAGAGAGAGAGAGAGAGAGAGAGAGAGAGAGAGAGAGAGAGAGAGAGAGAAGGAGGAAGACAGAGGAGACAGAGGCAGAGACAGAGACACACATAGAAAGGAAAACAACAAAGCAGATTACCAAAATTAAAAAGTATCTCAGGCATATATAAATATGCATTCAATGTCTCAAATAAAGTAAGCCACTTTTGCAAAGTAGAGGAGTAAAAAAAAAAAAGATAAAAAGTAAAAAATATTCCTTTAATTTGAATTCTGAGTTTTGTTTGTTTCCATTTGTACTTTTGTGAACATTTTGTCAACAGTTTTCCTGGCTTTGCTTATTTACTTTTTACTCACATATATCTCTCCACACTTATATGAATGCAATAGGTGTGGAGGAACATGTATTAAATACAATTTCCCAAGAATGTGTTTAGTGATGGAGATAGAAATAAAAGTGTTTCACCCTTTCCTCTTAAAGAAGTTATATTCAATTTGGATGAGACTACACCTCTAAGAAAGATCAGACAGACAAATGGCAAAAATCCAGATGTGCTAGAGCCAGTTTTAACCAATAGCACATTGTTAAGTTTTTAGTGACCCTTATACCTTAACAACTGGCAAAGGTTATGAATTTGAGCTTGATTTATTGTATTATTCATTATATCTTCTATTTGAGAAAATGGTAATAACTTTTAAGTGGGTAACTATTCTTTTTGGATAAAGCTGTTTATTTTTTATCAATTCATTCCAAACAAATTTGTAAATTCTCAAGGATCCAGAAGGCAGAGTTACAAAATAGACAATAGTGGTTTTCTATATTATCAGAAGGATTATTGTTGGTAAATTTGATGATCCTCTGCTCATTCATTAATTTTAGCCAACTCAAGAAGCATTTATTAACTATTTACTATGTTCTAATTACTGTCAAAGTCATGTTCCTCGTAATGACACGAGAAAAAGGTAGTAGACCAAGGGTTGAAGTAGAGCAGAGAGATCCAGGTTGAATACAATGGGGCTTGTCATGGTTCTGAAATATAAGAAAATAATCCCTGAGGAGTTTCCCATGATGCCTATTACTTCTAATGTACCATCCAACATACAAAATGTATCCAACTAAATGTATACTATTATATCTTGTATTCATTATATTCATAATTTCTTCTCAGAAAATAATACTCCATCAAATTTGTGGATGACAATCTATGTCAGCATTCTGTGATCAATGCAAAGCATAAACTTCTACAGAAATATGAATTACAATAGCAACCGCAGGAAAAAATCTCTAATCCTTCATCAACACTTTCAAACGATTCATATTAAACAGATGGAATGACAAAAACACTTTCAAATGAGAAAAAAAATGCAAGCTGAGCTACAGCTACGTTTATCACTTGTTCTCATTTATAATAAAATTCCTAGTAGAAGGGATTGCTTTTCTAAGGCAATCAAAGCCCCTACATGGATAAAAATGGATCAATGGAACTGACCTAAGAACCCAATGTATTTAAGAATACTTCTTTTGAAAGGCCTTAGTATTTCATTATTCTACTATGTAAGTATAATACATAAAACCACATGTATGTTACATGCATACTATCACATATTTTATTCATTATAGTATGTATTTCTTATGGTTTAGTAATATTCCATTAAATTCAGGGATGATAATTTGTGCCACTATTCCCAATGAATGCAAACCATCAACTATAAAGAAATGAAAGTAGCAATGGCAGCGGCAGCAATGTAAATTTTCAAGGAGCATAAATTCCTTCACTCCACTATTCAAGGGTAGCTTGGTCTCAAACTGAAGCCCCAGGATTTGTGTCCCTACTGCTCATTGGAAGCAACATTAGTGTGAACTCAACATTTTATAAATGGTGTAGCCCAGGCTATTTGGTTAAGGTGACCATTTATTGAAAACTCAGTTTTAAAGGAATTATTTATATTCCTTAAATGAAATCAACTTAAACTTAATGAAATATTTAAAATGCATATTAAACTTCATTTTAAAAGGTCAACTTATAATTAAGACATAAAATATCAGTTGGGGGAAGGGGAAGTAGAGTAGTAGGATTTGATAGGAAACACCTTGTACTCATATCTGAGAGGTAAGTGACAGTCAGCCAACAAACATTTATTAATTGCTTACTGTACATCAGGTGCTATTATATGCCAGAAATAAAAAAAAAAAAAGATAAAAACACATCATGCTTTTAAGGAATTTATAATTTCACCCCAGAGACAATAGGAAAGCATACTCCTTTTTAAAATTCCTGTCTTTTTTTTCCTTCCTTCCTTCCTTCTTTCCTTCCTTCCTTCTTGCCTTCCTTCCTTCCTTCCTTCCTTCCTTCCTTCCTTCCTTCCTTCCTTCCTTCCTTCCTTCCTTCCTTCCTTCCTTCTCCCTTCCCATCCCTTGCTCACATTCTTATTCTCTCACTTTTTCCTCTCATTCTCTTTATGTCTTTATCAATCAACAAGCATTTAAGTATGTGGGTATGTATGTATATATGGAAAAGTTATCTAAAAGGGAAGGAATTAATGATATGAAGTGTTGAAGTTGGGATCTAAGGTGAAAGAATACTGAACAATAGTCATGAGACCAAAATTTTAAATTCTGGTTCTAATGTGAAACTAACAGTGTAGCATTGAAGAAAAAAATCACTTTCTGTCTTTGAACCTCATTTTTTCCATCTAAAATATAAATGAATGCACAAGATGACTTCTTATTATGGTTCCTTCTAGCTCTAACATTCTATGTTAGTGCATTTTATGTTTCAAGACCTCTTCAAGATCTAGGTGCTTTGGTACAAAACTATTTCTGTTTAACTAGACTTTTTAAAATGGCTAATGACTAATTAGGGAGGCATTATTACATTAAAAAGAGATTTTAAAATCTGAGTATTTATATTCATACCATATTTTTGATTTCTGCTTCTTTATATGGCCTTCTCAGAACCTCAGTTTTCTCATCTGCAATAGATAATTGCTAAGGTCTGTTGCAGGTCTGTTATTCTTGGTCTTTTATTCCATGAGGGTAAATAATTTATAATAAATCTTTGTTGGCTAAATCAACTAATCAAAGTCATCAATGATGTTTTCTTTTTTTCTTTTTTCCTTAGTTCTTGAACTTTAGAAAAGAGAGCCAAATGTCAAGAAAACAATTTGAGATGGGATCCAATCCAAATCAAATTCTGGCTACAATCTGATGCCCAATCTCTTATACTTTTCACATTTTCAATTCTGTGGAGATATTTTGGTACTTTAATGGACTCATTATTTCCCTGTGGATTCGTTTAGCACTGTTACAAGTCATAAGCCATCCATCATCTTATTGAAAAAAGATTCTCGCTATGTCTTAAAAGAGAATCACAAAATTTCAAAGTAGCATCTTAATAGACATCTTAGTAGATGTCATATCCAATCCATGCCTGACAAAGATTCCATTCTATAATGTGTCTTTAAGCCTATTGTTAGGATTATCATGGCAGAAGAATTAGAACAAAGCTTAAATACTTAAAATCAATAGACTTTATTATCTGGCATGTTTGAGAGAAAACTCCAAACTGAAGGTCACATATATAGCCCAAGAAAAGGGTCCTAGTTTAGCTTACCCATGTCTCACGTTGAATTTAGGACTAAAATTTCCAAACTATAATATTCCATGCCCTATCTCATAATGAAGCTCAGACAAAAATGAATTGTTCAAAATAAGTTCTTGGATATTATAATAAAGGGATATTTGGGTGACAATGGTTTTCTGTTCATGGCAAGAAAAAATTCTAGGACTGTGGTTTTAAAGCTTTAGTGCATATTCCTGAGCTTAGAAGACACTATTTTCCTTAATCAGAGACACTCAGTTGAATTATGGGGAAAAGTAGGCAAAAAAGACTTTGTTTTTTACTTCTAGGTCAAAGAAAACTTCTTTTCAGATAACAAATTGGAAATTTTTACTCGGGAATGTTGTAATTAAAAATTCTTCTAGATGGGGAAGTGATAAGAGGAGGGAATGATTCCAGAAAAAAACAACAGAGCAAAAAGCAGGGATAATCAGAAAATGAGAGCTGACATAAGCAGAATATTCCCCAAAAATCCCTTGGATAGGCAAAAGATTAGATTAGCCTCAGCAGTAGCAACAGCAAAGTTTTTTTTTTTCCTTCTGTCAAACTAACATACCAAAAAATACTATTTTAACTATTCTTGATAACCCTTAATTAAGGATAACCACCTAATATTTAATGAGGCAAGATTAATTAGTTTTAATTGTTGGGCACTTTTTCTCTTTAAAACTAAATTTGTCTCATTGAAACTTCCACTTATTACTCCTATTTCTTTCCTCTGGATCACAGTAAAACCAAAAACCCACTCCCACATGACAGTCTTTCCAATATTTGATGGCACTTTTTTCATTTACTCCCTTAATTTTGAATATTCTCTATGAACAATTGCTGGAACTCTGTCTTCCCAGAAATCAGCCAGAGTAAGGATCATCAAAAACTTTTATTCTTGGTCTTTTGGGTCCCTGTCAGGGGATTAAATCTAGCATTCTCTACACCTTCCTCTCTCTCCACCACCAGGAGAATGCCTTAATTTTCTCCTCTTATTCCACCCACACAAGTCACTTCCCCTTCTTTGTCCCACCAATTCAGCCAGCACAGAATAGTTGGGGAGGGTCAACCTTCAAACATGTTAATAAAGAATTGTTCAATTGGCAATTAGTCTCATGTACTCCGTTATCCAAGTGCATTTGCTCAGTTCTAGCCCTTTACAAACAATTACATCCAATTCTTTCAAAATATTCTCATATGGCATGAACAAAATTTCTTTTACTATGTAAATTCCTATTCTTTCTAGTTCATCAAATAGATTTGTAAATAATGGCTATCAGAAACAGAAGACAATAATGTTGATCTGGTTTGGTTAAAGCAGAAAAGAATGGAATGAATATCTCTTTATTTCTGGATGGGCCCCCATATAACACCATACTGAGATAAGGTCAAAATGGGATCATGATTTAGACATAAAGCGTAATATTGTATGGAAATTAAAAGAACATAGGATAGTTATCTCTCAGATCTGTGGAGAAGGAAGGAATTTGTGACTAAAGAAGAACTGGAAATCATTATTGAACACAAAATTTTACTAAGTTAAAAAGTGTTTGTACAAACAAAACTAATCAAACAAGATTAGGAGGGAAGCAATAAACTGGGAAAAAATTTCTACATCAATTTTCTTAAAGGTTTCATTTCTAAAATATATAGAAAATTGATGCAAATTTATAGGAATGCAAGCCATTCCCCAATTGATAAATTGTCAAAGAATACGAACAATTTTCAGATGAAGAAACTGAAACCATTTCTAGAATAGGTGTTCTAAATCACCATTGATCAGAGAAATTCAAATTAAGACAACTCTGAGATATCACTACTTATCTCTCAGATTGGCTAAGATGACAGGAAAAGATAATGATAAATGTTGGATGGGATGTGGGAAAACTGGGACACTAATATATTGTTGGTGGAATTGTGAACAGATCTAACCATTCTGAAGAGCAATTTGGAACTATTATGAATCTGTGCATAATATTTGACGTAGCAGTGTTTCTACTGGGCTTACATCCTAAAGAGATACATACAAAGAAGAGAAAGGGACCAACATGTACAAAAATGTTTGTGGCAGCCCTCTTTGTAGTGGCAAGAAACTGGAAACTGAGTGGAAGCCCATCACTTAGGGAATGGCTGAATAAATTATGGTATATTATCATAATGGAATATTATTATTCTACAAGAAATGATCAGCAGGATAATTTCAAAGAGGTCTGGCTAGAGTTACATAAATTGATGCTAAGTGAAATGAACAGAACCAGGAGATCATTGTACACAGCAACAAGAAGATTATGCAATGATCAATTCTGCTGGATGTGGCTTTTCTTAACAATGAGATGATTTGGGCTAGTTCTAATTACCTTGTGATGATGAAAGCCATCTACACTCAGAGAGAAGACTGTGGGAACAGAAGGTAGATCACAAAATAGCATATTCATTTTTTTTTTGTTTGCTTGAATTTTATTTTCTTTTAGAATACTGTAATGGTACCAAAAACATCATGTGATGATCAGCTATGATAGATTTTCTGAGCAATATGGTGATCCAAGGAAATTCCAAAAGACTTGTGATGGAAAATTCAGATTTTCCCTTTTTACATTGTTTTTGTTTTTCTTCTTCATAGTTTTCTCCTTTTGTTCTGATTCTTCTTTCATAACGACTAATATGGAAATGTATTTAGCATGATTGTACACATATAACATATATTTATTGCTGTCATGGAGAGAGTGGAAAAGAAGAATGAGGGAGGGGGAATATTTGGAATTTAAAATTTCATAAAAATTCATATGTAAGGGCAGTGGCTGGCACAGTGGGTAAAGCAATAACCTTGGTGTCAGGAGGAGCTGAGTTCAAATAAGACTTCAGACACTTGATGCTTACAAGATGTGAGATTTTGGCAAGTCATTCATCAACTACAAAAATATGTGAAAAATTATCTTTACGTGTAGTTGAAAATAAAATAAAATATTATTAAATGGAAAAAATAAAATAAAATGGTGATCTTTCTGCCCTATTCCAGATCAAAAAAAAAAAAAAAAAAACACAAAAAAACAGGTTACATTTGGTCCATGACACTCCTGACTATAATTCAAATCAGATAAAAGTATAAATGGTAAATATCTTACAAAATAAATAAAATATAAGAGATGTTAATATGTGATTTTCTGAGTTAATATGCACACTCAGAAATTCTTTAGCAGTTCCTCTTTCCATTGGTTTTTAATATCATTTCCTTGTAGGTTTCTTATTTATCAAACAATGAATCATATACCATTGGTTATAAAGTATTCCAATCAAAAGCCATCTGAGAAATAATATTCTCCAAACACTTTTAGTTTACTGATGAGAAGATTGAGTTCCAGAGAGGTTTAAAGATTTGTCTGGGATCACAGTTAGAAAGTAGGATACTTGGCTCTAGAAAATAGGTCTCCTGAGTCAAAGTCTAGTATGCTTGCTACTGTGCCACAGAGCAATCAGTAAGCATAAGGACCTTCTATCCCTATATATATATTTTTTTTTTCATTCCTTCATTTAACAACTATTTCCTGACTACTATATATGTGTGCATACCTATAAATGTGCATGTGTACACGAATGTGTATGTATATATATATATGTATATACACAGATATATTCAAAATGATATAAGTAATAATAGTCTTAGTAGGCACATATATTGTGGGCACACATATAACAGACACTAGATCCACTAATACATACTTGAATGAATGAATCTATTATTTTAGACCAAATTATATTTGTCTGTGTATTGAAAGGCTATGGTAAGGAGTAGTGTTTTTAGTATGGAGATGGTGTTGATGTGGGTGAGGTTGGGGTACAGGAGGATCCTACGAATAGGATAGTTGTGATGGTATTTATGGCAATGTTGTTTGCATTTACATGCAGGCATGTGTACATATGTGTATATACACATACATGTTCAATAGTAATATATTTCTCCAATATTAACTAAAACAAAGGATGAAATGATGTTCAAAACTTAGTTATATTGAGTTTTCACATGGTTATATTCCCTAGCATACTGGTTAACATTTCATCTATGCAGTGATAAATTATTTAAAATCTGAAAATTATTTAAAATCTTCCTCCCACAACAACTCTTTAAATTGTTCAGTTTTGTACATTTTCGTGCTGTTTCCACTAATCTGCATCTTTACTTCCCACTCCTATGTACGCATACATTTCTCTCTTGCATTAGCACTTTGGGGAAAAATTGATGTTCAACTTGTAGAAACGTTTCTTAGCTACTACAAATTATTGATATATTCCTTTCTTTTCTACATTTTGTTATCTAAATTGAAACCCAATATTGAATTGGTATCACCATATTCATAGAGAATTTTGTTATGTCCAAAATAAAGAAGAACTAGATTAAACTCATATCATAATGAACTGCCATAAATAAATAGGTAAATAGAAAAATAGACAGATATATTTATATATATATATATGTATATATATATATATACCTTTATCTCTGTCTGTTTATATATACCTCTGTATATATATATATATATATATATATATATATATATATATATATATATATATATATATATGTATATTGACACACTCTTTTATTAAGTATGCCTTTATATACCCAATAGAATCAGTGTGGGAAGATTCACATTGATTCTGTTGGGTATGTAGATGCATAATTAGTAAAAGAGTGTGCCAATAAACTTTTGAAATTTTGGGGCATCCAGGTGGCACAGTGAATAGAGCACCAGCCCTGAAGTCAGGAGAAATTGAATTCAAATCTGATCTCAGACACTTAAAACTTCTTAGCTGTGTGATCTTGGGTAAGTCATTTAACCCCAATTGCCTCAGCAAAAATAATAATAATAATAATAATAAAATATTGAATTTTTCTCTCCGTATTATTAAAAATAATGAAAATTAAGACTTAGATCTTAGTAATCCTACATGCAATAAAGATTTTTTTTCCTGTACTTCTGTTGACTGAAACTAAGATAGCAACATAGGAGTACTTTATTTGAATTCTCCCAATATTTTCCTCCAAATAACAATAAAATGCAAAATGTAATTATGGAGTATCATAGTCATCAAAAGGTCAAGGTGGGATATTTTTCTAGCTTGAGATGACTTGGGAGATTGAAAAGAGAAGTATATTATAGTGGGATGGAGATTGGCTGGGAGCAGATTGCACAATACCAGTTGGAAGGTCTTGCAAACAGTGACAGTAGCAGCAACAACAACAGTTTTTGGAATCCTCACCTCCCAGATACAGTAATGGAATTGGATGAATGGTCTGAAAGAGATCATAGAGGACACTGTTATTTACAATGTATGTAGGGCCAGGTGCCATTTGGCAACACCACTGTGCCTTACAAAGTCTTGGGTTACAGTTCCAGGACTGAAAGGAGATTTTTACTATTGTAAATGGAGTGGAGAGAAAGCAGGAGCCTTAATTCCTGGTAACATTTCCAAGGTGGAGAGGAGTGCTAGTACTTGTAGTGACAACAGAGCAGAGACCTTTCTTGAATGAGAATGCAGGCAAGAGCAACTTTAATTACATTAAATTTAAAAGTTTTTGCATAAATAAATGAAAAGAAATAAGATTAAAAGGGAAATACAAAGCTGGGGAAAAAAATCTTTACACATAGTATTTTTTTTGTTTGTTTGTTTGTTTGTTTTTGCTGCTGAGGCAATTGGGGATAAGTGATTTGCCCAGGGTCACACAGCCAGGAAGTATTAAGTGTCTGAGGTCACATTTGAATTCAGGTCTTCCTGACTTCTGAGCTGGTGCTCTATCCACTACACAAACTAGATGCCCAGAGGAATGATTTTTTTAAAGGGCAAAAAGGATTCTAAAAATCCAATAAGAGCAGAAGAAAAAGAAAGGGAAAAAAATGACAGCAATGAAAAATTAAAAAAAAATTAACAATTAACAAAGCTAAAAAATATTGAAGAAAAAAAAAAAAAAAAACAATTCTATGAAAGACAGAATTACCAAATAGTAAGATATACAAAATATGAACCTCTGGCCCTAGAATCAGCAAAGCAGGGTCTTTGAATCTAAGTACTTTCAAACATTCCTGATGAGAAAACCAGATATGAACAGATAATTTTATCTTCAAATATGATACTCAAGAGAATCCCACTTTTGATGGTAGAGGCAAGATAGCAGAGTAAAGTCTGGAAGCTGTTTGAACTCTCCCTGTTTTCCTCAAAACCCATATAAAACCAAGCTCCTGAACAGTCTGACAGAATGAAACCAATCACCAGCTCAAGATAGATGGAAAAACTTCAAGAAAGATCAGTCTCACTGGGCTAAAAGGGGTGCTTAGCCCTCCTCAGAGAGAATCTGGGAAAGTCAGTGAGAGGGTCATAATCACAACAAATTAGCAACTAAGACCTTCAGTCTCAGGCTTAGCAGGGGACTAAATCATTTGAGAACTCTCTAGTCCTAGTGTAGAAGGAAAACACAGAGAAACTAGGCTGTTTCCTGAAAAGAATAGGCAATTCTACCCCTTGCAAACACAACAGGCCCCTGTACTTAAAGCCAAGGCTCAGAGTTGCACAGGAAACATGGGACAGCATCTTCTTTACCCTAGAAGGAGTGCCCAACCACAAAAGTTAAAAGAAAAAAAGAAGATATATTCCAAAAGAAAAGGAAAGAAAATGAACAAGAAACAGAAAATAATTTTGACCATAGAAAGCTTCTATAGTGACAGCGCAGACCAAAACCCAAACCAAGAAAAGGGAAGGACAGGATAGAAGAGAGGGCAGAAAATTAGGGGAAATGTAAGAGAAGGGGGAAAAGGGGCAATAGAAATAAGGTAGTGGATTAGGTGGGTAAAAAAAAAAAAACACTACTAAGAGAAGGGTGAGGGGTAATAGAAGATAAGGTAGTGGATTGGGTGGCTTAAAAACACACAACTAAGGACAGAGTGGAAAGAGATAATAAAAGTACATTCAGGGGAGAAAATGTGATGGAGGGAAATACAGAGTGCATAATCCTAACTGTGAATGTGAATGGGATGAATACTCCCATGAAACAGAAGCAAATAGCAGAGTGGATTAGAAAACAGAATCCTACAATATATTGTTTACAAGAAACATATTTGATACAGACAAGAAACACATTTGATACAGAAAGACATGTACAGAGTAAAGGCAAAAGAATGTAATAGAATTTATTGTGCTTCAGGTTAAGACAAAAAAAACAAAACAAAACAAAGCAGGGTCAGCAATTCTGATCTGAGATAAAGCAAAAGTAAAAATAGATTTTATTAAAAAAGAAAAAGAAGGAAAGTATATCTTCATAAAAGATATAATAAATCATGAAGTATTAACAACCCTAAACTCACCTCAAGTGAGAGAGGAAGCAAATTCCTAAAGATTTTAAGCCAGTTACAAGAAGAAATAGACAGCAAAACTATACTAATGGATGACCTTAACCATCCCCTTTCAGAATCAGACAAATGTAATCAGAAAATAAATAATAAAGAAACTAAGGATGTTAACAGCATTCTATAAAACCTAGACATGACATACCTCTGGAGAAAAGGAGAAAAAGGAGAAAGGAATATACCATTTCCTTGGAAGTACATGGCACTTATACAAAAATTGACTATGCATTAGGGAATAACAATTCACCATCAAATGGAGAAAGGCAGAAATATTAAATGCTTTATTTTCACACCACAATGCAATAAAGGTAAATATAGACTAAGAACCAATTAGAAATTAAATTATCTAATTCTAAAGAATGAGTGGGGTCAAACAACAAATCACAAAAACAATCCTTATTTTCATTTAAGAAAATGACAAAAATGAGATAAAATGCCTAAGCCTATGGGATGCAGTCAAAGCAGTTCATAGGGGAAATTCAGTATCTCTAAATAGCTACATGAATAAAATAAAGAAAGAAGAGATCAATAAGTTAGGCATGCAACAAAAAAAAGAATAAATAACCCCCCAATTAAATAGCAAATTAGAAATTCTGGAATTCAAAGGAGATATTAATAAAATTGAAACTAAAATAATATTGAATTAATAAACAAAACTAAGAGTTGGTTTTCTTAAAAACAACAACAACAACAACAACAAAATAGATAAATCTTTAGCTAATTTTATCAGAAAAAAAAAAGGAAAAAAAAATAACCAGCATCAAAAATGAAAAGCGTGAACTTATCATTAAAGAAAAAAGAATTAAAGCACATATTGGAAGGTATTTTGCACAACTGTATAATAGCAAGTATGAAAATCTAACTGAAATGGATGAATATTTACAGTATTATAAATTGCCTAGGTAACAGAAAAGGAAATATATTACTTAAATAGTCCCATTTTAGAAAAAGAAATCGAAGAAGTTATTAATGAATTCCTTAAGAAAAAGTCTTCAAGGCCAGATGTATTTACAAGTAAATTCTATCAGACATTTAAAGAACAATTAGTTCCAATACTATGTAAACTATTTGGAAAAATAAATAAAGATGTAGTATTGCCAAATTCTTTCTATGACACAAATATGACACTGTTATCTAAACCAGGAAGAGCCAAAACAGAAAAAACATACAGACCAAGCTCTCTAATGAATATTGATGCAAAAACTAAAAAAATATATATAGATTAGCAAAGAGAAAGGAGGAGGGGAAAGAGGTTAGGAAGGGGAAAGAGGGGTTTGATATATAAGGGAAGGTAGAAGTAGCAGGAGAAAAGAGAAAGAAAAGGGATGAGTTTCTGAAAATAGGGATGGCAGTCTGAGGGATGTGATGGTCAGAAACAAAAAAAGAACTGTTAAGGAGGGATAGGGTGAAAAGAGAAAGAAAACTATAAATATAGGGAAAATAGGATGGAGGGATATACACAATTAGTGAGCATAACTGTGAATGTGAATGGGATGAACTTTCCCATAAAAAGGAAGTATATAGCTGAGTGGTTTAAAAAATAAAATCCTAAACTATGTTTTTTACAAGAAACATGTTTGAATCATAGGAAGGAGCAAAATGTATTATGCTTCAAAAAACCAAAAGCTGTGGTAGCAATGTAGCAATACTGATCTCAGACAAAGCAAAAACAGAAAGAGATTCAATTTAAAGAAAAAAAAAAAAAAAAGGAAATTACCTCTTGCTAAATGGTACCTTAGACAATACCAAAACTACATATATAGGCACCAAGTGATATAGAATCCAAATTCCTACATGAAAAGTTAAGTGAATTCAATGAAGAAATAGCAAAACTAAATTGGGAGACCAAAACTCCCTCATCACAAAACTAGATAAATATAACAAAAAATAAAAAAAGTTAGGGAGAAAAATTTAATTAAGAAAAGTTAGATATGCCCTTCCCATGCTGTCCTAAAGAGGGTTCCACATGCAAAATTGTTCTTGGTTTCTACTGTAACTTTATTTTATTTTTAAAAATTTTTATTATAGCTTTATAATTACAAAACATATGCATAGGTAATTTTTTTCAACATTGATGCTTGCAAAATCTTCTGTTCCAAATTTTCCCTTCCTTCCCCCCACCCCTTCCCCTAGATGGCAGGTAGTTCAATACATGTTAAAGATGTTAAAGAATATATTAAATCCAATATATGTATACATATTTATACAGTTATCTTGCTGCATAAGAAAAATCAGATCTAGAATGAAAAAAAACCTGAGAAGGAAAACAAAAATGTAAGTAAACAATAACAGAAAGAGTGAAAATGCTATGTTGTGGTCATTGTTGAAGAGAGCCATGTCTATCAGAATTGATCTTCATATAGTCTTGTTGTTGTTGTATATATCCATTGGAACTTTAAAAGGAAATTTTTGCAGTCCTAAATATCTTTCAGATGAAGGAGAATATCTTCAAATCCCTTGCTACAGAAACCCCTTTAGGTGGCACCAAGTTGGATTTCCATATGGAATAATGAATCTAAAAAAAACCAGAGTGATAGCATCTATATCATTAATTTTTTTTTTTTTAGTTCTTAGAGGTTTTCTTTTTCTTCGTCTTTTTTTGGAATAATAGCTTTTCATTTTCAAAATATATGCAAAGATAGTTTTCAACATTCAACTTTGCAAAACCTTGTGTTCCAAATTTTTCTTCCTCCTTTCCCATATTTGTTCCCCTAGACATCAAGTAATCCAATATATGTTAAATGTGTAATTTGTCTATACATATTTCCACATTTATCATGCTGCACAAAATGAAGTCAAATAGGGGGAAAAGGAGAAAGAAGAAAAAGCAACAAAGAACAACAAAAAGCTGAAAACACTATGTTGTCATCCCTTACAGTCCTCTTTCTTCATGCAGATGACTCTCTCCATAACAAGTCTATTGGAATTAACCTGAATCACCTCATTGCTGAAAAGAGCCATGCCTATGAGAATTGATCATCCCACACTCTTGCTGTTACTATATACAATGTATTTCAGTATTATTTTATGTAAATCTGTCCAAGGCTTTCTAAAAATCTATTCATAATTTTATGCAGAATAATAATATTCCATTGGCTTCATAGATCACAATTTATTAATTCATTCCCCAATTGGGGGCATCTATTCATTTTCCAATTCTTTATTACCACAAAAATAGCTACTAAAATATTTTTACAAATGTTGGTGTTTTCCCCTTTTTTATGATTTCCTTGTTTTGAAGATCCAGTAGTGGCATTGCTGGGTCAAAGGGTATGCAAAGTTTTATAGTCCTTTGGGAATCATCCCAAATTCCTCTCCAGAATGGTTGGATCATTTCAGAATTTCACTAACAACGTTTTAGTGTCCAAGTTTTCCCACATCTTTTCTAACATTTATCATCATCTTTTCCTGTCATCTTAGTCAATCTGAGAGGTGTGCAATGGTACCTCAGATTTGACTTAATTTGCATTCTCTGATCAATAGTGATTTAGAGAATTTTTTATATAACTATATATACCTTTAATTTCTTCCTCCAAAAATTGTCTATTCATATCCTTTGACCACTTATCAATTGGAGAATGGCTTGGATTCTTATGAATTTGAGTAAATTTTCTATATATTTTCTATATGAGGCCTTTATCACACTCCTTAGATGCAAAATCCCCCCCCCCCCCAGTTTTCTGCTTCCTTTCCAATCTTGGCTGTATTGGTTTTGTTTGAACAAACATTTTTTACTTTAATACAATAACAATTATTCACTTTGTATTTCATAGTTTTCTGGCCATAAATTCCTTTCTTCTATACATGTGTGAGAGGTAGACTATGCCTTGTTTTCCTAATTTGCTTATGCTATCACCTTTTATGTCTAAATCATGAACTCATTTCAATGGTATCTTGGCATAGGGTGTTAGATGTTGGTCAATGCCTAGTTTTGGCCATACTATTTGTCTTCTTATATTTTTATATTCATATAAATTTGACATAATTTTTTATATATTTTAGAAATGAGGTTTTTGTTAAAAACACTAGTTGTTTTGTGCTTCCTTTTTAAACTTGTCTGAGCAAAACCTTTTTAATTTAATGTAATCTTGCATTTATAATGTTCTCCAGTTCTTTTTGGTCATAAATCCTTCCCTTCTAGAAAGAAACTGATAGGTAAACTGTCCTTTGCTTTCCTAATTTGCTTATGGTATCAGCCTTTTCACCCAAAGCATGTAATCATTTTGACCTTATTTTTGTATGGGGTGTAATACATAGGTCTATCCCAAATTTCTGACATTATTTTCCAGTTTTCCCAGCATTTTTTGATGAAATAGTTAATTCTTTCCCCAAAAGATGGAGTTTTATGTTTTATCAAATATCAACTTACTAGAGTCATTGATTATTGTGTTAGGTGTATGCAATCCATTCCAATGATCCATCATTCTATTTCTTAGTCATTAAGAAATGGTATTGATGACTGCTGATTTATAATATAGTTTTATATCAGGTACTGCTAGATCACTTTCTTTTGTACTTTTTTATTGATTTCTTGGATATTCTTCATCTTTGGTTCTTCTAAATGAATTTTCTTAGTTTTTTAATAGCTTTTAAAAATAATTTTGGCAGGATGATTGATATGGCATTGGACAAGTAGACCAATTTGGGTAGAACTGTCATTTTTAGCATGTTAGCTCAATTTAATCATGAACTATTGATATTTTTGCTCTTTAAGTTGTATAGATCTGACTTTATTTGTATGAAGAATGTTTTGTAATTATGTTCATACAGTTCTTTTTTTTTAATTCTCTCTTTTTAAAAGATTTATTTATTTATTTATTTATAATACATATTGCTTTAGGAATCTAGTTGAGAGAGAAAAGTTAGAACAAAAAGGAACAAATATGGGAGAGATTAAAAAAATACAGAAAAAAAGAAGTATTGTGTGTTATAGTTCTGGCTATAAAAAAAATCATTGCTTTGTATTTCCCTTTTAATCTTGTTCCTGTTGGTTTTGTTTGTGCAAATAATTTTTTAATTTAATGTAATCAAAGTTGTCCATTTTGTCTTTCATAATGTTCTCTAGTTGTTCTTTGGTCATAAACTCCTCTTTTTTTCCAAAGATCTTATAGATAAATTATCCCTTTCTCTCTTAATAATTTATGGTATTTATTTATTCCAAACCATATATCCATTTTTACTTTATTTTAGTATGGGGTGTGAGATAGGTCTATGCCAAGTTTCTGATATATTATTTCCCAGCTTTCCCAGCAATTTCTGTCAAATAGTGAGTTCTTATTCTAGGAAATTGGAATTTGGGGGTTTATCAAAACTAGATTGCTATAGGCCTTGGTTATTATATCATGTGTACCTAATCTATACCATTGATTCATTGCTCCTATTTCTTATCTAGTACCAATTGGTTTTTATGACTGCTGCTTTATTATATAGTTTTAGGTTTAGTACTGGTAAGCCACTATTCTTTATATTTTTCATTAATTCCCTTGATATTTCTCACCTTTTGTTCTTCCAGATGAATTTTGTTATTATTTTTTCTATTTCTATAGAATATATGTTTGGCAGTTTGTTTTATATGACACTGAACAAGTAGATCAATTTAGGCAGAACTGTCATTTTTATTGTATTAGCTTGGCCTACCCGTGAGCAATTTATAATTTTTTCAATTGTTTAGATCTGACTTTATTTTTGTGAGAAGTGCTTTGTAATTATGTTCATATATTTCCTGGCTTTGTCTTGGCAGGTATATTCTCAAATAGTTTATGTTATCTATAGTTGTTTTAAATGAGATTTCTTTTTTTATCTTTTCCTGCTGGGACTTAATGGTAACATATATACATGTCAATGATTTATGTATATTTATTTTATATCCTGCAACTCTGTTAAAGTTGTTAGTTGTTTGTAGTAGTTTTTTTTTTTTTTTTGATTCTTCTAGGAATCTGTAAGCATACCATCACATCATCTGAAAAAAAATGATAATTTTGTTTCCTCATTACTACACTAATTCATTCAGTTACTTTTTTTTCTCTTAGTGCTAAAGCTACAATATTGAATAGTAGTAATGATAATGGGCAAACTTGTTTTATCCTGATCTTATTAGGGATGCTTCTAGTCTATGCCCATGATATATAATGCTTACTGATGGTTTTAAATAAAGGTTACTTATCATTTTAAGGAAAACTCCACATATATTCCTAAGCTCTCCAGTGTTTTTAATAGGAATGGGTGTTATTTCTTGAGAAATGCTTTTCCTGTATCTATTACAATTATAATATTATTTCTGCTAGTTAGGTTACTGATATGATCAATTATACTCATAAGTTTTTTTTTATATTAAACCATCCCTGTGTTCCTGGTATAAATCTGACTTAGCCATAGTGTATTATCATAGTACTATTTTGCTGTAATCTTTTCTTCTAGGAATCTGTAAGCATACCATCGCATCATCTGAAAAAAAAATGATAATTTTGTTTCCTCATTACTACACTAATTCATTCAGTTACTTTTTTTCTCTTAGTGCTAAAGCTACAATATTGAATAGTAGTAATGATAATGGGCAAACTTGTTTTATCCTGATCTTATTAGGGATGCTTCTAATCTATGCCCATGATATATAATGCTTACTGATGGTTTTAAATAAAGGTTACTTATCATTTTAAGGAAAACTCCACATATATTCCTAAGCTCTCCAGTGTTTTTAATAGGAACGGGTGTTATTTCTTGAGAAATGCTTTTCCTGTATCTATTACAATTATAATATTATTTCTGCTAGTTAGGTTACTGATATGATCAATTATACTCATAAGTTTTTTTTATATTAAACCATCCCTGTGTTCCTGGTATAAATCTGACTTAGCCATAGTGTATTATCATAGTATTATTTTGCTGTAATCTTTTTGTAAATATTTTACTTAAGATTTTGGTAATAATATTCATTAAGGGAAATTGGTCTATGATTTTGATTTCTGTTTTAGTTCTTCCCGATTTAGGTATCAGCACCATATTTTTGTCATAAAAGAATTTGTTACTACTCCTTCCCCAATTTTTTTCAAATAGTTTATATAGTATTGGAATTAATTGTTCTTTTGATGTTTGATATAATTCACTTGTAAATCCATCTAGCCCTGTATATTTTTTAGGCAGTTCATTAATGGCTTGTTCAATTTCTTTTTCTAAAAGGGAAACTATTAGGGTAATATACTTTTTTATTTGTTAATTTAAGCAATCTATATTTTTTTATATTTTCATCTATTTCACTTAAATTATCAGATTGTTGGCATCCAATTAGGCAAAATAGTTCCTAAGTATTGTTTTAGGTTTCTCTTCATTGGTGATAAGTTTATCCTTTTCATTTTTGATACTGGTAATTTGTTTTTTCTTTCCTTTTTCTAATCAAATAAAGGAAAGGTTCATATTTTTGTTGATTTTTCATAAAGCTAGATCTTTGCTTTGTTCTTTAATTCAAAAGCTTTTTAAATTTTAATTTAGTTAATCTCTACACTGATTTTCAGAATTTGGAATATCCCTTTTTCTCCATGATATATGCCCCCTACACAAAACTTAATCATGTATTAAGACATATAACCTCACAATTAAATGCAGAAAGACAGAAATATTAAATATATCTTTTTTAGATCATAATGAAATAAACATATGTAATAAAAGATCATGGAAAGATAGATTAACAATTAATTGGAAGTTAAATAACAATCCTAATGAATGAGTAGTTAAAACAACAAATCATAGAAATAATAATTTCATCTAAAACAATGACAAAATGCTTAAATGAATAAAATAAAGTTCAATGAATTGGATGTGCAACTAAAAAAGTTAGAACAAGAACAAATTAAAAAACCTCAATTAAATACCAAATTAGAAATTTTGAAAAAGAAAGAAGAGATTAAAGCAATAATTAGGAGCTATTTTGCCTAACTATGCCAATAAATCTGATCATTTTATTGAATTGAATGAATAGGAATTACCCAGAATAACAGAAGATGAAAATAAATCCTTAATTTTTAAATGAAATTTTAGCAAAGAAATTACAACAATTTATCATGTAATATACTATGGCTAGATGGGATTTGTACTAGAAATGCAGAACTGCATAACTTATCAGCATAATTCATTACATCAATTAAGATAGCTACAGAAATCATATGATTATCTCACCAATTACAGAAGTTTTAAAAACTATAGTGCCCATTTTTATTAAAAATACTAGAAAGCTTAGTTATAAAGGAAAGTTTCTTAAAATGATAAGTAGCTGCTGTCTTTTGTTTTCAAAGAAGATTAAAATAACATCAGTATATTAGAATTAAGTTTTAGTGCCTGATCAGACTAATATGAGCTCAAAATTCTCGTCTACAGTAGACACAAAGAATGCATATGAACATTTGGGGTAGCTTATCTAATTTTGCATATTTCATGTTTCTTCTAAGCTATTACAATTCCACTTTTTTTTCAAACTTGATCTTCACCTTGTCTTCTTTGTTATTGTTAATGCACAGCATTATTACTGACAGCATCACTATTCTCCCAGTAATATAAGTGAATTGTAAAGCTACCATAATTTTAAAGATTTTCTTTTCTTATACTATATATCCAATTAATCACCAAGGCCTCCTGGTAATTATGTCCTGACTATGATCTTTCCATCTATCTCTCATGGTTTCCTTTCTATTCCCAATGACACTATTCATAACAACCTCTTAAGCAATATCTCTTAAATCCAGTTTTTAAAGAGGTTATTTTATCTACCTAAGTCTGTAAAATATTGAATATAAAGAGATAATAGCAGAATAGCAACTTTTCCTAATACCATTTCTACCTAAACTCTATTAAAAAAATAAAAGAATGAAACATTCATTTACCAACTCCAATGGTCAAATACTATTCTATGATAGCATTTAAAACATAAAATCAAACAACAAAAAAATAGCTCTTATTCAGGGAGTTTATATTTCAATTCAAATATTAGCAATAACAATAATATTTCAATAGTACTTTCAAGTTTTGCAGATTATTTTACATATAAAGCTTTATTTGTATCTCACAATATTCACATATATATTATCCTTCTTTTCTTGGTAAATTATTTGACTCTACATATTATACTCCACTTTAAAAGCCAGAACAGATATAGAAGTGCTAGGAAATTAAAAAAAAAAAAAAAGAAATAGCTGAGGGAGAAGATTGTATTAGAGATATATGACCAACTTTAGAAAATTTAACATTTTGTTTTGTTTCATGGCTCAAATGCTAAGGTACTTCTGCCCATGAAGTCCTGCCTACGAAGTATTTTTTTTCTTACACTTTGCTTTAGGAATCAATCATGTTGGGAGAGAAAAATTCAAACAAAAGGGAAACACCATGGGAGAGATTAAAAAAAAAACACCAAAAAGAAATGAACATAACATGTGCTGGTTTGCATTCAGTCTCCTTAGTTCTTTTTTCTGAATGAAGATGACATTTTCTGTCCAAAGTCTTTTGGGATTTCTTTGAATCACTGAACCCCTGAGAAAAACCAAGCCTTTCAAAGTTGATCATTGCACATTCTTGCTGTTATTGTATACAATGTATTCTTGATTCTGCTTGTGTCATTCAGCATCACTTCATGTAAATCTTTCCAGGACTTTCTAAAATCAGCTTGTTCATCATATTTTATAGAACAATAACATTTCATTACCTTAACGTACCACAACTCATTCAGCCATTCCCCAACTTATGGGCAATTACTCATTTTCCAATTCGCTGCTACCACAAAAAAAGCTGCTACAAACATTTTTGCACGTGTGTCCTCTCTCTTTATGATTCTCTTAACACATAGACCATAGTATTATGGCATTTCTGGGCAGTGTTGAGCATAGTTCTAAATTACCTTCCAGAATGATTAGATCATTTCATAACTCCACCAACAATGCATTAGAGTACCAGTTTTCCCACATTTCCCAAAAACATTTATAATTATCTTTTCCTGTTATCCTAGTATGTTAGTACTTCAGAGTTATTTTAGTTTTCATTTCCCTAATCAATAATT
Source organism: Sminthopsis crassicaudata (assembly GCF_048593235.1). Lineage (NCBI taxonomy): Eukaryota > Metazoa > Chordata > Mammalia > Dasyuromorphia > Dasyuridae > Sminthopsis > Sminthopsis crassicaudata. The sequence goes on from NC_133617.1 coordinate 89,234,142, forward strand.
ATTTAGAGGATTTTTACATATGGTGATAGATAAATTTCATCATCTGAAAATTCTGTTACTATCTTTTGATTATCAATTTGAGAATAACTTCTATTCTTATAAATTTGACACAGTTCTTTATATATTTTAGAAATGAGAACTCTATCAGAAATACTGGTGTTGAAAGTTTTTTCCCAGATGTACTTTTCTATTAATCTTGTTTTTGTGGGTTTTGTTTGTGCAAAACCTTTTTAATTTAATGTAATAACAATTGTCCATTTTGAATTTCATAATGTTCTTTAGTTCTTCTTTGGTCATCATTTTCTCCTTTTCCAAAGGCTAATAAGTAAATTATTCCTTGGTCTCTTAATTTGCTTATGGTATCACCCTTTAAACCCAATCATGTACCCATTTTGAAATATCAAAATATGATTTCTGTTGATTTTGTTATTGATATGGTCAATTACAGTAAGAGTTTTTCTGACATTTAACCAGTCCTGCACTCCTAGTATAAAGATTTTGCATAGTAATGGAATTAATTATTGTTCAAATGTTTGGTAGCATTCACTTGTAAATCCATCTGGCACTGGAGATATTTTCTTAGGAAGTTCATTAATGGTTTGTTAAATTGCTTTTTAAAAATGCTACTATATAAGCAATTATTTCCTCTTCTAATCTAACAATTTATATTTTTGTAAATATTCATCCATTTTGGTTAGATTGTCAGATTTGCTACCATACAATTGGGCAATTTACCTCCTAATTATTTCTATAATTTCTTTTACATGGGTGATAATTTCATCCTTTTTATTTTTGATGTTAGCAATTTATGTTTTTATTTCTTTTATTTTTCTAATCAGCTTAATCATTTTTTTTTCTTTTTTGTTGTTTCATGAAACCAATTCTTTAGTTTTATAAATTAGTTTAATAGTTTTCTTAGTCTCAATTTTATTAATCTCTCCTTTGAGTTTCAAAATTTCTAATTTAGTATTTAATGGGGGGTTAATTTGTTCTTTTTCTAGCTTTTTTAGTTGCATACCCAATTTCTCCTATTATATTCATGTAACTCTTAATATATATGAAATTACTTTGGCTGCATTCCTTAGGTTTTGATATGTTTTCTTATTGTTGTCATTCTCTTGAATGAAAGTATAACTTTTTTCTGTGATTTGTTGTTTGATTTACTCATATTTAGAATTAAATTATCTTATTTCCAGTTGGTTTTTAATCTATCTTTCCCTGGACCCTTTATTGAATATAATTTTTATTACATCTTGGTCTGACAAGAAAGCATTGATTATTACTGCTGTATTTGCTTGTGAGATTTTTATCCCTAACACATAGTCAATTTTTTGTGTGTAGGTACCATGTACTTGTAATCTGTTGTGATTACGACCTTCTCACAGCCTTTCCCAGACTCTTTCTGAGCTGGGCTGACACCCTTTTTAACCAGTGAGATTGAACTTTCTTGAAGTTTTTGTTCAGTCTATCTTGAGCTGGAGACTGGTTTCATTCTGTTAGACTGTCTAGAGACTTGGTTTTATGTGGTTTTGAAGGGGAACTGGGACAGTTTGAGCAACTTTCTGGCTTCACTCCACCATTTTGGTTCCAACCCTGGAAATAAATTGTATGATTTCTTGAAAGTTTCTCCACATAGTTGGGCTTCAATTTCTTTATCTATATTAGGAAGAAATGCTAGATTAATTTATTTCTGAGTTTCTTGCAGCTATGAATTTTAATCTTCTTTCTAGTCTTAATCACACATCCTTTACCATTTACTGTATACTATTGAAACTAAAAAAATTCACCATTCCCTGAAATCCCTGTGCTTTCCCCATTGTCACACTATCTCCTTCCTTCTATTCTACCTTCCTTTCTCTCACCTTTTTTCCCTCCCTCCTTTCAATCTCTTTACATCGCTCTTTACTTCCTAACATAACATACAAGTAATAATCCACCTTCTATCTGAAGAGCTCTAAATAGTTAATATCTACCACTTATTCAAGCAAGCCATTCCACTTTTGGATAATTTTAAATTTTCATAAGATTTTGTTCAAAACAATTCTAAATTTACATTGGGAAAAATATATGAATATTCTCTAGGAATAAACAGAATAATTTAGATTCCATCTCTACATGATAGTACTTCAAGCATTTGGACATAACAATCATAATCCTATAAATATTATCTCCATGTTAATAATATCCAAATTCTTCAAACAATTCATATACAAAATTAACTGAGAATTCCTCACTATTTGAATCCCTTAAGTGTCAGAGAATCCACTACTTCTCAAGAAGGTTCATTCCATTCTTGAATAGTTGCAACTATTTAGAAGCTCATTTCTTTTTTGTCCCCATCCATTGGTCTTCCTTAATAAGCACAATGTCCATGTGTTGTTTTCTTGTTATTGCAAAGAAATTCTATTTCTTAGCCAAAGAGTGTATAAATAGACGTCAAAGTTAGAAACATTTAAAAAGCTAATTTTAGCATAATATAAAGAGAAATAGAATTCTATGTTTAAATGTCAAGAGGTTGGATTCGAAACTCAACTCTTTTATTCAGTTATGATATGATGATATCCAACATTTTTAACCTTCATAGGCATTAGTTGGCTTGTCTATTAAATTAGTGGACTACACTGCATGACTAAAGAAGAGGTTGCTTCTGAATCCACAATTATATGATCATGTAATCAGGGTTAAGCAATAATGGAAAAATTCTCCTTGAGTCAGAATAATAACATCAGTTCTGCAGACATCAATTCTGTCTCAAATTGGAAACTGGTACCTTATAAGAGATTTTTAGAGGTGAGTTCTTATTAAGGAATAGGTTGCTCTAGATGACACAGAATCAATACAATAGAGTGTTGGATTTCAAGTCAGAAAATCTTCGATTGAAACCCTGCCTTGACCACTTATTAATGATGTGACTGTGGACATGATATAACTTCTTAGAGCATCAGTTTAATTATCTGTAAAATAGAGACTGCAGTATTATTTATTGCAAAGGCTTATTGTGAGATCAAATGAATTCTTCCTTAAAATCCATTTTTCAAAACACTTTACTATGTAAATATCAACTATCATGGTTATTATTGAGAAAAGGAGACATAAGAAAGTAAAAGTTGAAAAATGGAATTTAAGAATGTGGGATGATATCATGAATGTGGAGCAGGGGACGGATCTCAGTCATAAAGAATAGGTACCCAAAACAGGATCAAGGTGATTTTTAAAAAGCACAAAATTGCCTTCCCAATTTTTCTAATAGCCAAGTTAGAGCATCTGTACTGAGTTGTTCAAGTATTATGGGATACTGAATATTTCCACATCTGAAATGTTTCACTTCATGGCCATTTTCAGAAATCACCTTTCTTCCTGGCTCCCCAGCGACCTCTGCATCAGATTGCATTTGTCCAACAGTGCACAGAGATGTTGGATGACACAACTAATGTTATGTGACTGCCCTAACACAAACCAGTGGGATGCATCCAGATGGAGTAGCATGGATGGTGACAATGTTACTCCTGGGACAATCACACTGTTAAGCTGCAAATGGGCCTTGTGTTGGCCAACCTTCCTGGGAGCAGAGTGTTCTTTGAACTGTGGAAGGCTAGCACAGCCAAATGGAGCTGTTTCCCAATGCTTAGCTATCTCTGCTACTCAGATAGGAAGGTTTTATCCACAAAAAAGAGAATAAATTGATCTTAAACCAGCTAAACAATCCTCTGCCTACTGAATTTTCCACATATGCTTCTGAGCTAAAAATTTTTAACCATTAAGAAAGGGAGGTTTTAATAATTCTTGTGGAGAGAGAAAGTTAAGTACCTCTTGGGGTACATGTATCATTGGTTGTAAGGTAAACTATGTCAATAAGATCATTCTGAAACTTAAACATAAATAGAATTTCAACAAAGAAAAATTAACACCTTAAAAGAGGAAGGGAAGAAGGACTAGACTAGAGGAATCAGGACCAGCAATGCTCTAGGAAAGATTATCACATAGAATACACAGTTTAAAATATATAACACTATGAAGACTCCTTCTCACTCTCAGATGTTAATATATTTTTGGGAGGCATCTTTTTTCTTCATTTGTTCAAGAAATATGATTTTAGCTGTATAAGGAAATCCTGAAATGACAATTTCTCATCCTGAAGCAGATAGACAACTAATCTGCATTTTAAAGTCTCAAAAACTTATCTTAGATGCCAGAAGGAAAACAACTTGCCCATGGAAACACTAGCAGAATGTCTCAGGTGTAGATCTTCTTACCTCTCTTCCCTGGAACAATGGCTCTAAGTTAAGATATGTGAATTAGACTCAAGTCCTCCAATTCAAATCCCAGGAATCTTTTCAGTATACTATTCTGCTTCATATTCTACTGTTCAGGCAATATCTAGATAACTCTATACAGATATGGGTGTGAGACATTCTACTATTATGTGTAAGAAGGGGGAATGTGGGGGCGGAGCCAAGATGGCGGAGAAGAAACACACGACTCAGTGAACGTCCTCACTCCCTCACAACCAATTAGATAAATTAAGTCTCAAAATTAGCTCAGGACTGACAGATACCACAAGGACTGGAAGCACGACTTACCAGCTGAAGAGAATCTGGAGTTGCAACAGGAAAGGTCAGTTCTCAGGGGAGGAATAAGAAAGACCAGCACAGACGGTGGGGTAGGGGCACACTGCGCCCATTGCGCTGGGAAGGGCTCTGGGATCAGAGAAGCCACTGAGGTAAAGGAATCTGGCACAGGCTGTTAGCTCTTCTCTGCTAATTATTTAGCAGTTCAGAAGAGAAAGCCAAAATATTTTAAAACTCAGATTAGATTTCCCCCCCCCCCCCCATCCTGGGGGGTGACTCAGCAAATCTCTTGGCACCAGGGGGTGTGGCCACAGCTACCTCCTGAGAATAGTTAAGAGACTGACAAGTGGGTGGATACGGCCCAAGGCAACACACACTGCCTAGCTTAGCTGGAGGGAGTGGAACTCAGCTCCAGGAAGTCCCAGAGAAGCGGAACCTATGAACTAGGGACCGCGGTTTCTGGCAGACACTTCCAGTTTGAGCGCAGGGGCTTCTCACGTCACCTGCTGCAGACATTCACTCCCCACCCGGACACATAGGCTGGGCTTCCTGCAGTCTTCACTATTCTACGCCCTCGAAGCACAGCAGTGCTAATCACTTCTGAGGCACCTCCAGGGAGGGGGTGGGGAACTCTCTCCCAGAGCTCTATCTTAGCTAAGGCGCAGGAGCCGCTGCATCCATCCAGTCTGGGAGGAAGCTGGTAAAGAAGTAAATAATTTCCTACCCCAGGGACAGACCCCAAAACATTTTTTAAGTATGAGCAAAAAAGCTAGAAAAACTATAGATTCCTTCTATACAGAGAAAGAGCGGGTATCCAACCCCGAGGAAGTTAACAGCAAAGATTCAGAAGATAACAACCTAAAGGGGAACGATTCCTGCCCCCCATCACATAACTCTCTCCTAGAAGAAGCTCTTAAAAAATTGAGGGAGATCGAAGAAAAATGGGGAAAAGAAAGGGAAGTTATGATAGAGAATAACAACGTCCTGAAATTGGAGTTGGAAAAAATAAAGAATTCACAGGAGATGCAGGGAAACAAAATTAGTGAATTAGAAAAGGTTAAAAAAACACAAGAAAGTAGGATTTCTGAATTGGAAAAGATAAAAAAGTCTCAAGAAAATAGAATTTCTGAATTGGAAAAAGAAAATAATTCTCAAAAAAAAAAATTAGGGAAATGGAAAAAAATTCAATAGAGCAAAATAATTCATTTAAAAACGAAATTGGGCATTTACAAAAAGAACTAAAAACTGTGAAAGAAGAAAATAACTCCTTAAAAGTCAGGATGGAACAAATAGAAATGAATGATTCACAGAGAACCCAAGAATCAGTCAAACAAAACAAAAAAAATGAGAAGCTGGAGAACAACGTCAAATACTTACTGGGAAAATCTATAGACCTGGAAAATAGATCTAGGAGAGATAATCTGTGGATTATTGGACTTCCAGAAAACTATGACCAAAAAAAGAACAAGCTATTAATCAACTCCCCAGGAAAAAATCCCCAGGGCCAGATGGATTCACATGTGAATTCTACCAAACATTTAAAGAACAATTAGCCCAAATGTTGAGAGTATAAAATATTTGGGAATCCATCTACCAAAGAAAAGTCAGGAATTATATGAAAAAAATTACAAAACACTTGCCACAAAAATAAAATCAGATTTAAATAATTGGAAAGACATTCAGTGCTCTTGGATAGGCCGAGCGAATATAATAAAGATGACAATACTCCCCAAACTCTGAACTTCCAATACATACATCTCAGATTGGCTAAGATGACAAGAAAACATAATTAGGAATGTTGGAGGTGATGTGAAACAACTGGGACACTAATACATTGATGGTAGAGTTGTGAATTAATGCAACCACTCTGGAAAGCAATTGGGAGTATGCCCCAAAAGCTATCAAACTGTGCATATTCTTTGATTCAGCAATATCTCTCTCTACACAGTCTATATTCAAAAGAGATTATAAAAAGAAAAAAGAACCCACATGTGCAAAAATATTTGTAGTGGCCCCTTTTGTAATGGCCAGAAACTGGAAACTGAGTGGATGCCCATGAGTTGAAGAATGGCTGAATGAATAAGTTATGGTATAATATGAATGTAATGGGATATTATTCTATAAGAAACTATTGGCAGAGTGATTTTAGAAAAGTCTGGAAAGACTTACATGACCTGATGCTAAGTGAAGTGAGTAAAACCAGTCACAGAAACTGCAAAATTATATGATTATAAATTCTGATGGAGGTGGCTGTGATGGTCTGGTGATGCAGCAAGCCTTCTGCACCCACAGAGAGGACTGTGGGAACCGAGTGCAGATCACAACATAGTATGTTCATTTTTATTGTTGTTGTTTGCTTGTATTTTGTTTTCTTTCTCATTTTTCCCTTTTTTATCATATTTTTTTTCCTTTTAAAATTTTTTCTTATTTAATTATATCTTTTATTTTAAAAATATATACATGGATAATTTTTGACATTCACCCCTATAAAACTCTTATGTTCTATTTTTTCCATCCCCTTCCCCATCCCCCAATTGGCAAGTGATCCTATATATTTTAAACATGTGCAATTCTTCTATACATATTTCCACAAATATCAGGCTAAACAAGAAAAAAATTAGATACAAAAGGAAAAAAAAATGAGGAAAAAAACCAAAAGGCCAGCAAACAACAACAAAAAGAGTGCAAATACTATACGTTGTGGTTCACATTCACTTCCCATTGTCCTCTCTCTGGCTGCAGATTGCTTTCTTCATCATAAGACCATTGGAACTGGTCTAAATTACCTCATTGTTCTTTTTTTACCTTTTTTATACTTCTCTTTAGTTTTGTATTTTGAGATGAGATCAAAATTTTTTGTTTGGCTCCAGTCTTTTCATCAGAAATAAATGAAATCCACCTGTGTCATTGAATGTTCATCTTTTCCCCTGAAAAATCATGCTCAATTTAGCTGGAAAGTTGATTCCTGGCTACAATCCTACTTTCTTTGTCTTTCAGAATGTCAGATTCTAGGCCTTTCAATCCTTTAAAGTGAAAGCTGCTAGGTCCTGGGTAATCCTGATTATGGTTCCCTTAATATTTGAATTGTTTCTTTTTGGCTGCTTGCAATATTTTTTTCTTGGACCAATAATTCTGAAATTGAGCTAAGATATTACTTGGAGTTTTCATTTTGGAGATTCTTTCAGAAGGTGATTGACAAATTCTTTCATAGGCTAGTTTACCTCCTAATTCTAGGACATCTGGGCAATTTTCCTTGATGATTTTCTTAAAGATAACAACTAGGCTCTTTTTTTTCATAATGGTTTTCAGGAAGTCCAAAATCCTTAGATTGTCTCTCCTAGATCTATTTTGCTATTCAGTTGTTTTTCCAATGACATATTTTATGTATTCTTGATTTTTTTTTCCTTTTTTCTTTTGGTTTTGTTTGACTGATTCTTGATTTCTCATTGAGCCATTCATTTCCATTTCTTCATTTCTAATTTTTAGTCAATTATTTTCTCTAATTATCATTTTTAACTCCTTTTGTATTTGGCCAATAGACATTTCAAGTGAGTTGTTTTACTCAATGGATTTTTTTTCCTTTTCACATATTCTGTTTTTCAAGGAGTTGTTTTCTTTTTCCATTTTGTCAAATCTATTTTGTCATGAGTTATATTCTTTTATCATTTTGTCAGATCTATTTTGTAAGGAGTTATTTTTTTTCTATTTCACTAAGTCTATTTTAAAGAAATTTTCTTCAGATAATTTCTATTTTTCCTTTTCCAAACCCTCTTGCAAAATCCTCATTTCCTTTTCCCATTTTTCTTCTAACTTTCTTTTAAGGTCCTTTTTGAATTCTTTCAAGAGAGCCTTGTGAGATGGGAACCAATTCATATCACCTCTTGGGGCTTCATCTGAAGATTTTGTGATTTTAGCATCCTCAGGATTTTAAATCTGCTCTTTTCTTTCTCCATAAACTCTAACTATGGTCAACATTCTTTTTCGTGTTTTGTTCATTAGGGCAAAAGAGAGATTGTCCAAGCTTACTGTATAAGTGATGGGAGCTGTGCTAGATCAGTGCTGACAAACTTCCAATGCTGGATGAGTGGGGCCAAATCTCACATTATTCTGGGTCTAGGGGTACTCTATTTGCCTTTTTAATTTGTTTTGCATGTCTTGCAGCTAATCTGCTGATTTACTGGCTTGCTAGCAGATCAGAATAGCCAACACTGCTGTAGATTCCTCTGGTTATATTCCCTGAATTCCGAGATGCCACATTGCCCTTGATCCCTGCACTTGCCTGCACTTAGCCCCTCCCTTCATACCCAGTTGATACAGATTTTTTCTGAAATTCTTCCAAAATATCTTCTGCTTTAAATCCAAGTTGTGGGCTTTGTCACTTCAAAACCAGTTCAAAGGCTTGATTAGATGGTGATTTGAGGGATAACAGGGAGAGGTCAGATAAAGTTGTGTCTTCTCTCTGTTATCTTGGCTCCACCTCCCCTTTGATCTGATTTTTCTTGTGCTGCATGATAATTGTGGAAATATGTATAGAAAAATTGCACATGTTTAACATATTTGGGATTGCTTGCAGCCTAGGGAAAGGATGAGGAAAGGGAAGGGGAAAAATTGTAACATAAGATTTTGAAAGTATGAATATTAAAAAGTATCTATTTATATGTTTTGAAAATAACAATCTTTAATAAAAAGGCAAAAAATAATTTGTGAGTGAAACACAAAGAGCTGTTCCCTCAGTTGACTGTAAGAGGAATTAGTGAGAAACAACTTCCTCTCATTTCCCAACTCTGCCTATCTCTCTTTCACTTTTCCTTATATAGAAGTATGCTAATGTGCCTTGGACTTCCAGAAAAGAGGGCAGTATCACTCTCTCCTTTCATTACACAAATAATGACAATTGCACACACATGAGAACAAGGAAATGTGATTGTCCACATAAGGCAGAAGTTAGACTTCAAGCCCTTAATTCCTAGCATCTGACTCTCTCTACTGCCTTTTGCCTTGTTTTTTCTTTATTTTTTTAAATTTTTTTTAATGGTAGCCAAACAGTGATCCTGAGAGACATCTGTTTCCAGTTTTTTTGACTGTTTTGTAAATGTGATGGCTTCTGAGTTGAGTGCTGGTTTTCAGTAGGTATTGATTTCTGTGATGGATTCTCAAAGGAGATGTCCTGACATTGGGTGAACAATATTTGACTGGTCAAAGATCTGAGCATGGTGAATCAGCTGAACTGTATAGATCTGAGGTAAAGATGATATTATCTTTGTGCAATTCCCTCATATTCAAAATTCCAAGTAATGCAAAAAATGTCTTTTCCTCTTAACAAAGGAAGCATTGTGACTATATGGGAAATTATGGAGAGAACTCTGATCTTGGAGTAAGAGCACCTGAATTTATATAACAGTTTTCTACTCATTCAATATGTCCTTTGATGATTCAATTAGTTTCTAAGATACTTCTTTAGTATCTTAGAAACTGAGGGTAATGAAGTGGATAGAACACTGGATTTGGAGTCAAAAGGATGTGAGTTAGATCTGGCTTTTATGTAGCCTCTATACTAATCACTTAAACTCCAGCCTTCATTTCCTCAGCTGTCAAATGAGGGTGAGAATAATAATGATAGCACCCAATAATTAAGGTTGGTGTAAAAATAAAATGAGATAACATTTATAAAGTGCCAAACTATCACGTAATTTTTCCTTTTTTTTCTTCCTTTCTGCCTAGGATTCAGAATATCCAACTGGTGAATGAAGGGCTGTATTAGATGATCTTTTAGATTTTTTCCAGACCTAAAATTTAATCATCTTGTGAAGGCACATTTACATATAACTTTAAAATTTGCAGAATGATTTACAGATTTGTGTCTTACTAAGTCCTTACAATATATTTATTTAGTAATTCCTCCATCATATACAAAATGGCCATGCTCTTGATCTTGCAATCACCTAGAAATGAAGTCTCCATATTTGAGTTCCAAAATGCCCTTTCCTGACCATGAACTACTAAATTCCCATCATTCCCTCACCTTTGCTTTAGAAAACTATATTCTTCATTTACATTGTGACCTCAAATACTTTGACTCCTCAATTCTCTACCAGCTCATTTCCTGTTCATTATTTATTCTCTCCCTTTGTCTCTTTCTTGACCCTTTGGTGAACAAATTAAAATTTGGGTTGTCTTCTTGTAGAGTTTTATCTCCTAATCATTCTTTCAATTAAGCCCTGTCAAGTTTAAGACTCAGATCACTTCCACAGTCACCCACACTATTGTGCAGAAAGAAAGTGAAGAAATATCACACAACTATTTTGATTGAGTTCATTACAAATTTATGATATTTAGCCTCAACCTTCATTACTGCTAGGCAATCCAAATATACCTATCTCTTTAATTCACTATTTTACTCTCCACAAGGTCTCTTCCCTACCTTTTCAAGCATTTTGAAACTTTTCATGGCTTTCCTTACATTCATCTCCTCAACTTTACTCTTGCTTCTTAATTAGCAGAAACAAAAAAGTAGAGAGTATTTATTCTGAGCTCGCTCTTCTTTCTTCTTCCTCATCTCATGTCACTCATATGGTCACCATCTCTTCCTTCAACTTTGTCTCACATAATGAAGTGGTCTTATTCCTTACCAAAGCTAAACCCTCCTTATGTTCAAGTAATTCCACTTTATTCCAACAGATTGTCCTTTTTTATACATACTTTATCACTTATTTTCAATCTCTACATATCTACTATTTCCTTACTGCCTAAAAACATTACCATGTCTCTATTATGAAAAGACCTTCAGAAAGGCTTGGAGAGACTTATATGAACTGATGCTGAGTGAAATGAGCAGGATCATTATATACTTTAACAACAATACTGGGGGGCGGAGCCAAGATGGCGGAGAAGAAACACACGATTCTGTGAACGTCCTCACTCCCTCACAACCAATTAGATAAATCAGCCTCACATATAGCCCTGGACTGATAGATACCACAAGTACTGGAAGCACGACTTACCAGCTGAAGAGAATCTGGAGTTTCAACAGAAAAGGTCAGTTCCCAGGGGAGGAAGAAGAGAGGCCAGCACAGACGGCTGGGTGCTAGCATACTGCACCGATTGCACTGGGAAGGGCCCTGGGATCAGAGAAGCCACTGAGATAAAGGAATCTGGCACAGGCTGTTAGCTCTTCTCTGCTTATAATATAGCAGTTCAGAAGAGAAAGCTAAAATACCTTAAAAATTCAGATAGATTAGATTTTCCAGGACCCTGGGGGTGACTCAGGAGATCTCGGCACCAGGGGGTGTGGCCTCAGCTCCCTCCTGAAAATAGTTAAGAGATTGACAAGTGGGTGGATACGGCCCAAGGCAACACACACTGCCTAGCTTAGCTGGAGTGAGTGGAACTCAGATCGGGAAGTCCCAGAGAAGCGGAACCTTTGAACTAGGGACCACAGTTTCTGGCAGACACTTCCAGTTTGAGCGCAGGGGCTTCTCACGTCACCTGCTGCAGACATCCACGCCCCACTGGGACTCATAGGCTAGGCTTTGTGCCATATTTACTGTTCAACCTCAACCTCAGGGAAGCCACTAAAACACAGCGCCTTCGGGACACAGCAGTGCTGGTCACCTCTGAGGCACTTCCAGGGAAGGGGTGGGGAACTCTCTCCCAGAGCTCTATCTTAGCTCAGGCGCTAGAGCGGCTGCATCCACCCGGTCTGGGAGGAAGCTGGTAAAGAAGTAAATAAATAATTTCCTACCCCAGGGACAGACCCCAAAAGATTTTTAAAATATGAACAAAAAAGCCAACAAAACCATAGATTCCTTCTACACAGAGAAAGAGTGGGTATCCAACCCCAAGGAAGTTAACAGCAAAGATTCAGCAGATAACAACCTAAAGGGGAACGATTCCTGCCCACCATCACATAACTCTCTCCTAGAAGAGACTCTTAAAAAGTTAAGAGAGTTTGAAGAAAAATGGGGAAAGGAAAGGGAAGCTATGATAGAAAATAACAACGTCCTGAAATTGGAGTTGGAAAAAATAAAGAATTCACAGGAGATGCAGGGAAACAAAATTTGTAAATTAGAAAAGGTTAAAAAATCACAGGAAAGTAGGATTTCTGAATTGGAAAAGATAAAAAGTCTCAAGAAAATAGAATTTCTGAATTGGAAAAAGAAAATAATTCTCAAAAAAAAATTAGGGAAATGGAAAAAAATCAATAGAGCAAAATAATTCATTTAAAAATGAAATTGGGCATTTACAAAAAGAACTAAAAACTGTGAAAGAAGAAAATAACTCCTTAAAAGTCAGGATGGAACAAATAGAAATGAATGATTCACAGAGAACCCAAGAATCAGTCAAACAAAACAAAACAAAACAAAAAAAAAAAAAAATGAGAAGCTGGAGAACAACATCATATACTTACTGGAAAATCTATAGACCTGAAAAATAGATCTAGGAGAGATAATCTGCGGATCATAGGACTTCCAGAAAACTATGACCAAAAAAGGAGCCTAGATTCTATTTTACAGGAAATTATCAAAGAGAACTGTCCAGAGATAATAGAAACAGAGGGGAAAGTAGA